>NW_019943433.1:83003-109541 GCF_002910315.2 Salvelinus sp. IW2-2015 | reverse complement strand
GGCAATCTTGAATATTATGACATACCACCAACTTGTTTGTTACATGCACATGGGTGGTTGTTGTGGGTTACGACATGGAGTGTTTTGTTGTTTACATGACCACAATGGGGTTGTTGACTATAAGTTTTATACACGCTAAACATTGGGAGGCCGAATTTTCAGCTCGTGTGTGCCTGTACATTTCCTTTTTAGCGGGTGTCTTGTTGTTAGCTATGATAATTGTGGTTGTTCGCTTCCGACATGGCGTTGTGGTACTCGGTGAATTAAGACACATGAAAGGGCAGTTAGGTAACATCTCTATGTGCTCTAGAGCTATGGTTGGTGTTGAGTTATCTTCGTGGGTTGAAGTGGCTCGACCCATTATCCCTTTCCGTTAAGATAGAGATGCTGGAAGTGAAGATATGGTGAATACCATTTGCTGTCGGGTGGGTAGAAACGTATACAAAGGTTCGTTTCCTTGTCGTCTAGTTATAGAAAATCTTTTTTCCGTTATAGTGCCTGATGGCAAGTGGTGACCAACATGTTCCGAGTGTGTTCTCTCCTAATTTGTATTTGTCGTTCTCTCTTCTGTTTCCTCCCCAGAAAGTATATGCCCAGGTCATCTTTATTGGTGGTTGAAGTCAATGTAGTGTAGAGCCGAGTGTGCTCCTAGCGATCTATCGTAAGGTGTGTTTTGTATATTTTGTTCTTTATGGAATTTACGAGAGCACGACTGCCACCTCCTCCTATATGGAAAAACTTTCCATTTAAGTTAGTGTCGACGGGGGTTGCGTGCTGATGAAATCCTGTCTCGGTGATTATCCATACTGTTGTGTTTGGGGGTTTCTGGTATTGTGTATGCACTGGACCTGTTATAGGTTGATTTATATCGCAGGTATTATTATCTGCCTCGAGGTGATCGTCAGCATGTGGTCGTGGATGTAGTGGCAGGTTATCCAGGCTTGGACTCTACATAGATCTGATCGATCTTACTTATGACTATGTTTGGGGTTTGGGTTGTTGTCTCGCTTACAGCACATGGTTTGTCTGTTTCCTTTTCTAGATCTATTGCGGACGGGTGATTGTGGTGTTACAGTGATCATGGTCGTTGGAGATATGTTGTTAACTTCTAGACTGAGGTGGGGGTTTGATTTGTTACAGCACTATGGGAGTTGTTGTTTACAGACATGGGGGTTGTTGTTGATCTGTTAGAACATTGTTGGTTCGGTTGTGTTCAGTAAGCGTTAGTTACAGACATGGGGGTTTGTGTTCAGACATTCGTGTTGGTCAGATGGTGTTGTGTTACAGACATGGGGGTTGTTGGTTACAAGACATGAGGTTGTTGCTGTTATTCTACATATGGAGGGTTATTGTTTCAATCATTTTTTGTGCGATTTGTAGGCACACTTCTCTTTGTATCTGTTGTGTTTTATATTATAATTGTTTCTTATTTGGTTTAAGTACTTGTTCCACAGTTCTATGATTGAGCTCCCATCCTTCATTTTAAAGTGTGTTTATATCTTTGGTCATTGGTGTTGTTAACGTTCAGACATGGCGTTGTTGTAACAGGACATTGGGGAGTTAGATGTTATCTGAGTGGACTTGTTCAGATCGGACACGATAATTATCAGCTGTTTAACTAGCCGATCTGATTGTACAGTTCTGGTGTGGAGTGTGTGTATGTCATTTTTGTTTTATGCGTTTAAATCGTGTATCACTCTCTCTTCCAGGTGGGTAAGGTAGATGGGCGATGGAACTTTTTTGGGGCTCTCACTAGATGACTGTTGGATTTATTGTATGTTCGACATGGGGTTTGTGTTACAGTACCATGGGGGTTGTTGTTACAGACATGGGGTTGTTGTTATTCAGAATGGGGGTTGTTGTTACAGACATGGGGTTGTTGTTACAGCATGGGGGTTGTTGTTACAGACATGGGGGTGTTGTTACCGAATGGGGGTTTTTTAGCATGGTTGTTGTTACAGACATGCATGGGGGTTGTTGTTACAGACATGGGGGTTGTTGTTACAGACATGGGGGTTGTTGTTACAGACATGGGGGTTGTTGTTACAGACATGGGGGTTGTCGGTGAACATTCCTGTTTCCTGTTTCGTTTCCTCTGCCAACCACATCCTGTCAAACGACAATGGGGATTGGGATTCTATACCGCTCATCAAATTGTTTACTTGTTTTTAATTGTACAATACTCTGATATATCACCTTTTTTTTTTTATATATTTTCGTCAAAGCGACTCTTCCAGATTTTTTTTTCTCCAGAAAAGTCCCCATTTTCTTTAAACTAAAATCTTAGAAACTAAAAACATCAATAGTTTGATGATCCTTTCTCCTCATCAAACCATGATCAGATCTTTAAAGGTGAGAAAGCTTCTCCTGTTTACCTTGAATTAGAAAGAGTGACTTTGTTAGTGATGGGAAGTGTGTTCAGTCAAGCTGATCTTTAGGTAGAGCAAAGAGAAAATAATACCTTAAAAATATCCATAAATATATCATTRTTGTGCAATTTACACCGAGTGTACAAAACATTAAGAACACCTGCTCCATCCATGACACAGACTGTCCAGTTAAATCCGGGTGAAATCTATGATCCSTTGTTGATGTCACCTGTTAAATCCACTTCAATTAGTGTAGATGAAGGGGAGGAGACAGGTTAAAGAAGGATTTTTAAGCCTTCAGACAATCGAGACATGGATTGTGTATGTGTTCTATTCAGAGGCTGTATGGGCAAGACAAAAGATTTAAGTGCCTTTGACAGGGTGTGGTAGTAGGTGCCAGGTTCACAGGTTTGTGTCAAGAGCTGCAACACTGCTGTGTTTTTCACACTCAACAGTTTCCCTGTGTGTATCAAGAATGGTCCACCACCCAAAGGACATCCAGCCAACTTGACACAACTGTGGGAAGCATTTGGAGTCAACATGGGCTAGCATCCCTGTGGAACGCTTTCGACACCTTGTAGAGTCCATGCCCCGACGAATTGAGGCTGTTCTATGGGGAAAAGGGGGGTGCAAGTCAATATTAGGTAAGTGTCCTTAATGTTTTGTACACTCAGAGTAGATCTATAGGCTACATTGAGGTTTTTCTCTCATTATTTTAGGCTCTCTGGCATTAATGCGGAAGTCTAATCTTTAGGGCCTAACTATAGGCGTGCCAAATAGACTGCATGCTGATTGCATAAATGCTTTTGAGAAGAAAAAGTTAATGTCGATACATGCAGGCAAAAAGGACAATGTCGAAAGTTTAATTCAAAAAAGAGAAAAGCTATGAAATAGAGAGTGGAAAATACAGAGAAGGGAGAACCAGAAAAGTATTGTTTGGGAAAGATTTGGTGACGTGGTAAAATAGGATGATAGCAGTGCTGGCTATGTTTATTTTTTATTTATTGTATTTTTCACCCCTTTTTTTCTCCCCAATTTCGTGGTATCCAATTGGTAGTAGTTACAGTCTTGTCTCATCGCTGCAACTCTCGTATGGACTCGGGAGAGGCGAAGGTCGAGAGCCGCGCGTCCTCCGAAACACAACCCAACCTAGCCGCACTGCATCTTGACACAATGCCCATCCAACCCGGAAGCCAGCCGCACCAATGTGTCGGAGGAAACACCGTACACCTGATG
Organism: Salvelinus sp. IW2-2015; assembly: GCF_002910315.2. NCBI lineage: Eukaryota > Metazoa > Chordata > Actinopteri > Salmoniformes > Salmonidae > Salvelinus > Salvelinus sp. IW2-2015. Next base: position 105,936 of record NW_019943433.1, on the reverse strand, counting down.
ACTGTGTCAGCGTGCACTGCGCCCGGCCTGCCACAGGAGACGCTAGTGCATGATGGGACAAGGACATCCCTACCGGCCAAACCCTCCACTAACCCAGACGACGCTGGGCTAATTGTGCGCCGCCCCATGSGTCTCCCGGTCGCGGCCGGCTGCGACAGAGCCTGGACTCGAACCCAGAATCTCTAGTGGCACAGCTAGCACTGCAATGCAATGCCTTAGATCACTGCGCCACTCGGGAGGCCTAGAGTTATGTTATGTGGTGAAGTAGTTAGAGGATGACAGCAGTGCCGGTTATGTTATGTGTGATGATTGTGAGGCGCTATATTAATTTGAGTGGCGAAAATGCACAGTCAAAGAGGAGAGTAATTACTGTCAAGGACGTTTATTTACATTTTTAAAAAGAGTATATATATACAGTGGGGCAAAAAGGTATTTAGTCAGCCCCCAATTGTGCAAATTCTCCACTTAAAAAGATGAGAGAGGCCTGTAATTTATCATAGAATGTCAACTATGACAGACAAAATGAGAAAAAGAAATCCAGAAATCACATTGTAGGATTTTTTATGAATTTTTTGCAAATTATGGTGGAAAATAAGTATTTGGTCCCTACAAACAAGCAACATTTCTGCTCTCACAGACCTGTAACTTCTTCTTTAAGAGGCTCCTCTGTCCTCCACTCATTACCTGTATTAATGGCACCTGTTTGAACTTGTTATCAGTATAAAAGACACCTGTCCACAACCTCAAACAGTCACACTCCAAACTCACTATGGCCAAGACAAAAGAGCTGTCAAAGGACACCGAAACAAATTGTAGACCTGCACCAGGCTGGGAAGACTGAATCTGCAATAGATAGCAGCTTGGTTTGAAGAAATCAACTGTGGGAGCATTATTAGGAAATGGAAGACATACAAGACCACTGATAATCTCCCTCGATCTGAGGCTCCCGCAAAGATCTCACCCCGTGGGTCAAAATGATCACAAGAACGGTGAGAAAAAATCCCAGAACCACACGGGGGACCTAGTGAATGACCTGCAGAGAGCTGGGACCAAAAGTACAAAGCCTACCATCAGCAAGTGTCAGGACCCGGTGAGAGAAACAGTCACTAAAAGTCGGCAGAACCAGAAGATGAGGCAGACTCAGCAGTACTAGAGATGGTGGTTTAATAAAAGGACAAGATCTTCAGGCAAGATATAAATCCACCCGTCCAAAATAAAGCCAAGAGGCACAAAATGGATTCCTCCAAAATAACAAGAAACCTCACAAAGTGGTAAAAACAGCAGGGAAAACAAACCTCAAAAGACTACTCAAAAATACACAAGCACTAAACCAGAGACCTCTGGAAAATCCAATAAGAGAAATATATGTTCACAACAAGGCTGGGCTGGTGCTAACATACAAACACTGAGCCAAGAACTGAGGAACACACAGGGTTGAAATACTAACAAGGGAACGACACACAGGTGCAACAATAATTAGAGCAAGGAAAAAACAAAAGGTACAAAAAAGGTGCAATGGGGACATCTAGTGACCAAAACCTGAACAGTCCTGGCCAAAACCTGACAGCAAGGGCATTGAAATGAAACGTGGCTGGGTCTTTCAGCATGACAATGATCCAAACACACCGCCCGGGCAACGAAGGAGTGGCTTCGTAAGAAGCATTTCAAGGTCCTGGAGTGGCCTAGCCAGTCTCCAGATCTCAACCCATAGAAAATCTTTGGAGGAGTTGAAAGTCCGTGTTGCCCAGCAACAGCCCCAAAACATCACTGCTCTAGAGGAGATATGCATGGAGGAATGGGCCAAAATACCAGCAACAGTGTGTGAAAACCTTGAGAAGACTTACAGAAAACGTTTGACCTCTGTCATTGCCACAAAGGGTATATAACAAAGTATTGAGATAAACTTTTGTTATTGACCAAATACTTATTTTCCACCATAATTTGCAAATAAATTCATTAAAAATCCTACAATGTGATTTTCTGGATTTTTTTTCTCATTTTGTCTGTCATAGTTGAAATGTACCTATGATGAAAATTACAGGCCTCTCTCATCTTTTTAAGTGGGAGAATTGCACAATTGGTGCTGACTAAATACTTTTTTGCCCCACTGTAATATATAATATATATATATATATATATATATATATATAATATATATTATATATTATATCTCAGTGGAGGCAAATTGGAGGAGCTATAAGAAGATGGGCTAATTGTAATGACTGGAATGGACTTAATGAAATGGTATCAAACACATCAAACATATGGAAACCACGTCTGACTCAGTTACATGTATTCCACTCCAACCATTTCAATGAGCCCGTTCTCCTATAGCTCTTCCCATCAGCCTCCACTGAGATATATATATACAACATTCTAATAAACTTCCATGACAATAATTATTCTCCTCTTTGACTGTGCGTTTATATRTACAGYACCAGTCAWAAGTTTTAGAACACCTACTCATTCMAGGGTTTTTCTTTATTTTRACTATTTTMTAYATTGTAGAATAATAKKGAAGMCATCAACACTATGAAATAACACAAAGGGTTAAACAAATCTAAAKATATTTATAACTTAATTATAATTATATTGTTTATTGTTTATCACTTATTTGGTTACTAAATTATTCCATATGTGTTATTTCATAGTTTTGATGTCTTCACTATTATTCTACAATGTAGAAAATAGTTAAAATAAAGAAAAACCCTGGAATGAGTAGGTTTGTCCAAACTTTTGACTGGTATTGTACATCACATCATGCTTTAAAACACTGACTGAGTGATATCTTGACAGTTTGAAAAAGCTTTCAGACTACTGGTTTGAATTGAAGTGAAACTATCACAACACATGTTTATTCCTTTGTTTACAAACTACTGCCTACACACATAMTTTGTATTGTGAAAAGTGGAAGCTGCAGTACTAACACTATTAACTATTAAATCACCTCTCAACTATAGACCGGGTACCAGTCTGTTTAGCTAATCCACTCACTCCATGTCATATGCCAAAGACACTGGCCTTCCTGGAGAACAGAGGGTTTGATCCTGATTCGATCACCCTCACAGCTATCCTCCAATCACAATGATTATGTAAATATTGGAACTCATTTTTTCCTCCACAGAACACTGTTGGTATCCGGTTGCTAAGCAACCATTTCTTGTTTGTGCAGTCAAAATCAGTCTGTTAAAAGTTGCTAGCTTATTTATAAATTCTCAAAATAAATACATATTGCAATTTCAACCACAAAAACATCTTAGTTTTAAAGCCTCAAAATACAACAACTTGCCGAGCTAACAGCTAAAAGTAGATTTTTTAAATTTGTGATAAATTGTAATTCTATTTTCAAGGCTTTTCATGTTGTCATGGAAAATATGAATGTTATTTCCAACAACCAATCAGCAACTGCGCCGTAAATCCAACACATATTGAATGTTGAGATCGCTGAATGACCAGTCTCTTTGGCAGTGGCAAGGAGTGGAGGGTTAGCTAAAGAGACTGGTACTCAGACTACCTCAAATACTCTACTCAGAAAAATAATATAAGTCCATCCTGAATCAATCAATCTTTATTATTATCCTAAAGGGTTTAGCACAAAAATAGCTCCATATCAGAGACATGAGCCTATTGGCATCTCCATTAAGTTAGATCAATCATCTTAACTGAGGTGACGTGAATACGACAGCTCTCCCATTCGTAATGATAACTGTTCAGCACTGAAACACAAACACACTGAGTGAGAGAGAGAGAGAGGGAGCCTGAAATAACGTAGAAATAGCTACAATTTGTAGACCGGGCATGGCTATGAAATCCACAATCTCTCAAATCTTTCACAGTCCTGCCAATATGGTGGAACAATGGTAACTGCATGGTAACATGTAGATAACAGAGAAAGGCATATAATTCAAGTCATATACATGAATGGCATTATATAATGTGTCAATTAATTTGAACATTTTTAAATGGTACACCCATTATGGCAGCCATTGAACCCACCACAGAACATTGCATTGAACCGGAATACCCATTCTAATTGATTGTAATTCTATGTGCAGTCCACCTCACCTCTCCTAGCTGTCGCTGCATGTAGAAAGGTTAAACATCAGGTTAAACACCTTAGCTGAACCTATGGGACTGATGACAGAGCACTTAGTAATGTTAATGGTACTCTCAGGGCCCAGGGGCAGCACAGTGTAGTATTGTACTGGAGAGTTAAGGGATGTTGATATAGTGTATATAGTGGCTCTGTGTGACCACACTGGGGACATGGTACTGTTGCTGGCACACAGCCCAATCCAGAACTCTTTCTCTCTTTCTCTCTTTCTCCTTTTTTCCTCCGTCTTTCTTTCTCTGTCTGTCTACAGAAAGAAAAAGACATTACACATCTCTCTCTCTGTCTCTGTCTCTGTCTCTGTCTCTCTCTCTCTCTCTCTCTCTCTCTCTCTCTCTATCTATCTCTATCCCCCTCCCCCTCTCTCCACAAGCCACGGTACATTGGTTTGAATGTCCATACAACTAATTATAATCCTATAGTCCTATATGACCATCACTCACACATACAAAGGTACGTTCATTACATTAAGCCATTAAGCTGTCTCGGGTCTCTGAGTGACCATGCCTATGAATGGAACATAGAACTAACTCATTCCTAGATTTGATTCTGGAATTAGAATCAATTCATTGTGATTCTATGGAATGGTGGAGTCAGATAATTACCAGTAGAGACAGGCAGTCATCTCTCAGCTGGAGTTGTGGTCTGCTATCGTCTGGTCTATGACCAATGTATAGGAGAGAGGGGATAGGAACCTGCGTTAAATAACTAGTATTAGTGATATTAGTATTAGTCTCCATCTCAATGAGCTAGGGCTCCATTCAATCTGTATCACTGAAGGAACTTAAAAGGTCATTCATGCAGCATTTACCATGAATGCAGTCTCGGGCTAACATTGCCTTAAAATATATACCACAGAGACAGAGAGAGAGAGAGAGTCAGAGAGACAGAGAGAGACAGAGAGAGAGAGAGAGAGAGAGAGAGAGAGAGAGAGAGAGAGAGAGAGAGAGAGAGAGAGAGAGAGAGAGAGAGAGAGAGAGAGAGAGAGAGAGAGAGAGAGAGAGAGAGAGAGAGAGAGAGAGAGAGAGAGAGAGAGAGAGAGAGAGAGAGAGAGAGAGAGAGAGAGAGAAAGAGAGAGAGAGAGAGAGAGAGAGAGAGAGAGAGAGAGAGAGAGAGAGAGAGAGAGAGAGAGAGAGAGAGAGAGAGAGAGAGAGAGAGAGAGAGAGAGAGAGAGAGAGAGAGAGAGAGAGAGAGAGAGAGAGAGAGAGAGAGAGAGAGAGTCAGAGAGACAGAATAAAGCCCCTTGAAATGAAATTGAATTGAAAGAGAGCGAGAGAGAGAGACTGTAGAAAGTAGGAGAGAAAAGACTGATAGAGAGATAGAAACAGAGTATGTACAATGGGAAGGTAAAGAGAAAACATGAGAAAGAGAGAGAGAGCGAGAGAGAGACGGAACATGAGTTAACAGCAGAGACACTTTCACACTCATCTACAAAATGGAAACTGTTGCAAAAAAGGGGTGTGTCCAAAAAAAGTGTAATTTACTGTATGTCCTCTCACTGAGTTTAATGGGGTTCTCTGACAAGGCAGGCCTGTGCCTGAGCTAGCCCATAAACGAGGCCTGTGAATGGGCCACTGTGCCGGATCGGGGTCTTTGACTGCGGAGGAAAGAAGGGACGTCTACGGTGGGGGATCAAATTCACAAAGCGTCTCAGAGAATAAGTGCTGATCTAGGATCAGGTCCCTCTTGTCCATGTTGTCTTATTCATTGTGATGTAAAATGATACACTGATCTTATATCAGCACTCCACCTCTGAGACGTTTTATAAAAAGCGGGAGCTGGACACTTCCCCTAAACCCTAGATAGATACAAATCAGTCATCAAGGCAAAGGGTAGCTATTTATCAAAAATATTTTGATTTGTTTAACACTTTTTTGGGGGGTTACTACATGATTCCATATGTGTTATTTCATAGTTTTGATATCTTCACTATTATTCTACAACGTATAAAATAGTAAAAATAAAAACCCTTGAATGAGTAGGTGTTCTAAACCTTTTGACCGTTAGTGTATATTATGTGTATTGTGTCCTTGATTCTGTGACGGACTAGTAAGGGTTTATTACATCTTTCCAACAGCTGCAGGGATGCTATTCCCCTTCTACTATAAGGGCCTTAGCCTATACTGTTGGAGGTCTCTGTTGGAGGAAGGCCTGAAAAATTGCCAAAAACTCCAGACACACAAGCCATAGACGGTTCATCCGTCCGGCAAATGATACCGGATGCATCGGCTCTAGAACCAACAGGCTCCGAGACAGCTTCCTCCCCCAGGCCAGAAGACTGCTAAAGAGMCAGACTGCTAAAGAGCCAGACTGCTAAAGATTAAATCGATGCTACCCGAACTGTCTGCACTAAGTCTATCTTGCACTCACCGTACTCACTAGACTATGTACAGTGCATTCACCGTACACACTCACTAGACTATGTACAGTGCATTCACCGTACACACTCACTAGACTATGTACAGTGCATTCGGAAAGTATTCAGACCCCTTGACTTTTTCCACATTTTGTTACGTTACAGTCTTATTCTGAAATGGATTAAATATTTTTTTTCCTCATCAATCTACACACAATACCCCATAATGACATCACAATACCCCATAATGACATCACAATACCCCATAATGACATCACAATACCCCATAATGACATCACAATACCCCATAATGACAAAGCAACATTTGTTTTTTTAGAAGCGTTTGCAAATGTATAAAAAACGGAAATATCACATTTACATAAGTATTCAGACCCTTTACTCAGTACTTTGTTGAAGCACCTTTGCCAGGGTTTACAGCCTCAAGTCTTCTTGGATATTAGGCTACAAGCTTGGCACACCTGTATTTGGGGAGTTTCTCCAATTCTTCTCTGCAGATCCTCTCAAGCTCTGTCAGGTTGGATGTGGAGCGTCGCTGCACAGCTATTTTCAGGTTTCTCCRGAGATGTTCGATCGGGTTCAAGTCCRGGCTCTGGCTGTGCCACTCAGGGAAATTCAGAGACTTGTCCCGAAGCTACTCCTGTGTTGTCTTGGCTGTGTGCTTAGAGTCGTTGTCCTGTCGGAAGGTGAACCTTCGCCCCAGTCTGAGGTCCTGAGCACTCTGGGGCAGGTTTTCATCAAGGATCTGTCTGTACATTGCTCTGTTCATCTTTCTCTYGATTCTGACTAGWCTCCCAGTCCCTGCAGAAATGACGCTTGGCATTCAGGTCAAAGAGTTCAATCTTGGTTTCATCAGACCAGAGAATCTTGTTTCTCGTGGTCTGAGAGTCTTTAGGTGCCTTTTGGCAAACTCCAAGTAGGCTGTCATGTGCCTTTTAATGAGGTGTGGCTTCTGTCTGGCCACTCTACCATAATGTCCTGATTGGTGGAGTGCTGCAGAGATGGTTGTCCTTCTGGAAGGTTCTCCCATCTCCACAGAGGAACTCTGGAGCTCTGTCAGAGTGACCATCAGGTTCTTGGTCACCTCCCTGACCAAGGCCCTTCTTCCCCAATTGCTCAGTTTGTCCGGGCAGCCAGCTCTAAGAAGAGTCTTGGTGGTTCCAAACTTCTTCCATTTAAGAATGATGGAGRCCAYTGTGTTCTTGGGGACYTTCAATGCTGCAGAAATGTTTTGTACACTTCCCCAGACCCGTGCCTCGACAGAATCCTGTCTCGGAGCTCTACGGACTATTTCTTCGACCTCATGGCTTGGTTTTTGCTCTGACATGCACTGTCAACCGTGTGAACTTATATAAACAGGTGTGTGCCTTTCCAAATCATGTCCAATCAATTTAATTTACCACAGGTGGAGACTAATCAAGTTGTAGAAAAATCTCAAGGATGATCAATGGAAACAGGATGCAGCTGAGTGCAATTTCGAGTCTCATAGCAAAGGGTCGGATAAAACGTATGTAAATCTGCAATGCTCTTGTAGTGTGAGACGTGCAACGACACGTTTTGAGAACAGTGATCAGCAATAGCCAATGAGAGCTCGCCAGAGAAGAAGCCAGTGAGTTGATGACGTTGTTTGGCATCACCAGATGAGATCACTAGATAGAGGAGAGAAAGTTGTAAAGTGTGGACGAAATGCCTCATGGCTAAGGTATAGTTATGTAAATCATCGCGCCGACACTGTTGAGGATCATTACTACACACATTAACACAACTGCACGCTGCATCCAGCACAACATGCACCAACTTTACACATCACATATGCTTCATTCAGCTGCTACTACAACTTTATTAAGGCGTGTTCTCTTTGTTTTATTTGGTAGGACACTCGATTATTATGTTATAATTTTGCCTGGTTAGTCTGGCGAGGCTAATGCTATCACATCTTACCACTGCCTTCATGTACCAACTATATCCCTAGCACCTCAGAATTCTATCCCCTTGCAATTATTGAAGTCACTTTCCTTGTTACATGCATAGAGTGAGCGACCTCTGCCTTCATGTACTCCATGCATATTCTTGACCACTAATTAACTACCATTGTCTTTATTAAATTATCTTTCCTGATGCTTCAATCCAGTACCATCAAGTCTATTCTCAAAATAATCACCATGATTCATGGTAGACTAAGGATAGTATATCTTAGCTCCATGATTGTGACGCTTAACAATCATAAAGATCAGGCCATGACCCAGCGTCATTCACAGAAGATATTTCCTACCTTACACATATGTTCCTTATTAATCTATCTTTTCCTGATCAGCCGTCATAACACACTACTCAACTTTATGACACACCAGGACTACCATCTACATGTATATATTAAGAGTCAAACTAAGCTAAAGACCTATCACCTTATTGATTAATCTTCTCATGTCACCTGATGCCTTCCATTCGTACATTATCCCAGCCCTCAATCTAACAAACTAGACACGCGTAATTAATTTAAGTACTCTAATACCTGTGCCTTCCACTTGTGAGCATAAGTTTCGTCAGTTTTCTACAAAAATATCCCATCTTTAGTATACATTAATTAGCTACCCTATTCAAACTGATCCATGGCACACCCGAAGACCTTGTGGTAGTTCGTACATATGACCGCGACGCTTCAAGATGTACAAGTATCTAGCCATCCTCACAGAACGCTCATATTCCATTATTAAGTAGGACAGTCATGCGCACTCTACTTTACTCCTGACTTACAATCACTCATCCCTACCCTGGCCCTATGAAATGGTGCAATCCTACTATAACACCCGCAGCCATAAACCTTCACTTCTCCGACTAGAAGTGACACACGATTACCCAGCTACCAGACCGCTTGCCTAGAGAGGCCACCCGCTCCCTAATTCCCCGTATGAACGTAGCACACCAACATTAGCACACATTTTCCCCTATGAAGTGCCCAAACCAGTGATAACCTATACTCGCAACCGGCTCCAGGAAGGGACTATTCCCTCTAATGAAAGTCGACAACCTACTTTTAATCCTGCACGAACCGCCGCTACCCTTACCATTTAGAAGTTCCACTATCTGTACTATGCACGGTGCTACTTCCCTATGAAAGCGCCAACCTACCATTTAGCACCCCTTCTATATATCAACTAGTTCTCGCAATGCAACTGACGCTCTACACACGCATCTCTAGCGAGCACTCACCCTATGACAGGTGCCACTAACTCTGATCGAGGTTCGTCAGCACCTGCACTGCTTCGCGAGGCATTCTATTCCTAGAGTGCACACTTTACACATCCCTGCTCAACTGTCGCGCGTTCTATTCCTTATGAACGATGCAAACTACTACACCGCACCCTATTCCAGTAAAGTGCCTACCTATGGTTATCTGACACCAGCACTATTTCGTCCCCTTGAAGTGTGCCTACCTCGATGTGCCGCGCACCTTTTCCACGTAAGTAGCCTTCTGCCAGGTAGGTTTGCCTCCATCGAGAAACGTTGTTCGCGGTCCATTTGTTGAACATGCAATAGCAATTGCTGTTTCACTGCTAGTTAAAATAAAGGCAAAAAATGTTAAATAGTATAGAATTAGTATGTTTCTCCTAGTACATTGAACAAGTCAATTCTGTTACAATAGGTGTGTGTGTGTGTGTGTGTCGTGTGTGTGTGTGTGTGTGTGTGTGTGTGTGTGTGTGTGTGTGTGTGTGTGTGTGTGTGTGTGTGTGTGTGTGTGTGTGTGTGTGTGTGTGTGTGTGTGTGTGTGTGTGTGTGTGTGTGTGTGTGTGTGTGTGTGCGTGTGTGATGTGTGTGTGTGTGTGCGTGATTGTGTGTGTGTGGTGTGTGCGTGTTGTGCATTGTTGTGTGTGTGTGCGTTTTGTGATATTGTTGGTGTGGTGTGTGCCTGCGTCATGTGCTTCCTGGTGAGTGCCCACAACCATCAAAACTTAATTTGATGTAGATACCCTAATTAAATAGTGGTCTTTAATCCTTCGACGTAATAACACGGACGATGTAAATATAATAATCCCGGACCTAACAGAATACCGCGCTCCAAGATTAGGACGGACCGGGGAAGAATGCAGTAATCAGGTGATATACCAACTCTCGGACTTTCTATTCGGCCGTAAAGATTATTGCTACGCCCTCATGTACTGGCCCCACCCCTCCACATCTTGCCTCCTGAGGCTTTCCTGGGGCTCTGTGTGAGAGGGGCCTAAGAGCTGTAAGTTTGCCGCTCTGGTCCCCTACTACGGTGTGAGTCCTTCCTGGGCTCGCCATGCTACTGTGATCTCTAATCCCTAGTTTGACAAACTGCTTACTCTCTGATGAGGTCCGGTTTTTCACTTGGTCCCTGCCTAGATTTCTGACATATGATTTGTACATTGGAGTCATACCTACCTCATGATTTACATAATGACCATAGGTCTCGACCTATGTTCACTCTGGTGGAGAGGTACCCTTACACGCTGAGGACCTCCAATATCTACTGCTTGTGAAGCCCGTTCCTGTACCCACAGACAGATCCTGTTGAGAGTCCATTTGAGACCCACTGGTGCGCCCCATCCTGTTTAGACGTCTTCCCATAGGGTATCGGCCTCTTTTTACTGTTAATGACGTTCCTTGCCTTGCTACCCCTTCTTTTCCTATTGAGTTCCTTACAATCACTCGATCCCACCCTTCCTCCCTGTGTTGTGTCACACGCGTAACAAGGTGCGCGTCAGGCTCAATCTCAGGCAGCTCGAGTGAGGGCGCGCGTGTTTACCTATGGCCTCCCACTTTCTAACGTGTGGAGTCTTAACTGGTCCCTCTACGTGTGAGTACCCTCCTGGTCCCTCTCTGTGAGTCCTCCTGGTCCCTCTACGTGTGAGTCCTTCCTGGTCCCTCTCTGTGAAGTCCTTCCGCTCGCCCTCTCTGTGTGAGTCCTTCCGTGGCCCCCTCTGTGAGGCCTTCCTGGTCCCTCTACGTGTGAGTCCTTCCTGGTCCCTCTCGTGTGAGTCCTTCTCTGGTCCTCTCTCTGTGAGTCCTTCTGGTCCCTTCGTTCCTTCCTGGTCCTCTCTGTGTGAGTCCTTCCTGGCCCCTCTCTGCTCTTGAGTCCTTCCTGGTCCCTCTCTGTGAGTCCTCCTGGTCCCCTCTCTGTGAGTCCTTCCTGGTCCCTCTCTGTGTGAGGCTTTCCTGGTCCCTCTCTGTGAGGCCTTCCTGGTCCCTCTCTGTGAGTCCTTCCTGGCCCCTCTACGTGTGAGTCCTTCCTGGCCCCTCTCTGTGTAAGGCCTTCCTCGTCCCTCTACGTCTGAGGCCTTCCTGGTCCCTCTACATGTGAGGCCTTCCTCGTCCCTCGTCCTGTGAGGCCACGGGACTTCCGTACATTATTATACAGTTCCGGGAATGAAAGCACAAAAGTACAACAGAGAGATGCATCCACAGTCACCTCTCTGAAAAACACCCCGGTCCATGTGAACAGAGAGAGTTGAAAGACACAAATGTTCCCTTTACTACAAATACTCAAACACATTTCCATACATTAAATGGTTACAGAGTTCACCTTAATACTATAGATAGATGGACTTGGGGGGGACATGTTGGAGGTGGATTTAATGATCTGCCTGTAGCTCTTTCCACCGTAGAAACCTACAATAACTCACCCCTGTTTTACATACGGTATGACACTACTACATTAGCATAGTCTATGGCCATCTCCTACAATCAATCCTGGCTCGTTAGCGCTGTCGCTAGGCTAATCAGTGTAGCTGTCCCAAATGGCACCCTATTTCCTATATAGTGCACTACTTTTGACCAGTGCCCATAGGGTTCTAATACAAAGTAGTGAACTAGGGAATATGGTGCCATTTGGGACGCAGATATTATTTCCTCTGGCTAAGGAAGTTAGCACCAGGAAGAACATGTACAATATAATCAGAATGAGACGGTTAAATATTCATGTCCTTCTGCAATCTAATATCCTTAAAGACCTTCTAACCCTTTAAAAGCCCCCTGGTAAATCACTAGACTAGACTGGTCATTCTGCTAAAAGAACAAGGTTTGGTGGTGATGTCAGACCTGATGAGCTAGCTGGCCATTATTAGCTTTTTGTCACCAGTGGCAACAGCTAATGATTACGTTTACACTAGTAGTTTGATTTTAAGCAGATTATGCAATAGTCMTGTAAACATYTTACTCTGCTTATCTTAATCAGCGTCAGGTCAAAATCGAATTAAGCGTACGCTGATTAAAACATCTGGTTTTCTGAGCAATCATTCGAATTATTAGGACAGGTAAAGAACTTAATCGGCGTTCCACCTGTGTTTTCGATCTGAACGCAGTGCTAGCACCATCGGCGCATCTTTAGCGCGAGTGAAGTGTGTTCAGAACAACTGAAATAGATGCGTCTCAGATGTCGTTTTCACATACAAACTTTACATGTCCGAACTCAGATATGCTTCCCGTAAATATGCCCCGCTGTGTTAGAACGTTTGTTTTGATTGGCGGTTGATTGCATTTATCAGAGTCCCACCAGGTAGCCTGATTTCAGATGTGTCCGTGTGAACAGGATTATTAGGGGGAAATCATTCTTCACGCAAAGCATGTAAACGTTTTAATCAAACTATTATATTAATCTTGCGCCACACAATAATCACATTATTGATTGTGTGCATGTAAACGCACACAATCAATAATTAAAAAAGCACTCCTCTTAACATCTTGCCCATGAAACGTACACACATGCACCTATCTTCCATAACCTTGATGGCCTAATCACCTAATAATGAACCATTGTTCCGTGAGGCTGACAGTTCCATTCCCTTGCTGATCTGAAGCTATGACATCATCACTGTGATTAATAATAGAACAAGCCATGATGAGGTATTCCGCTAATAAATTAGATTAGTCAGAAGAGAGAACTACGTGATAATATTGCAGTAGGACAGATTAATGAGAGCTGGAGAAGAGGAGAGAGAGAGAGAGAGAGAGAGCAAGTGGAGGAGGAATCTGTGATATTTAAGTGATAATGCCAGAGAAGCCGGTATATTGTTGAAGGTGTTGTTAGGCCCGAGACAAAGTCATGCCAATATATCCTCTAAACACCGGTTTTGAGGGTATTATCACTTTTATACATCGTGTTACCAACATATTCAAATAATGATTGACATATTTTCATTAAAAACTTTATTTTTATTAATTTATTCATACTATTTCATCCACAATATATAGTCCCGACACAAATCTAGGGTTGCTACCCAAGCCGGCTGGTCGTTCGTTCTATCGGTTCGGTTGCCAGAGACGCGACCCAGTCGTTCAGTCTTTTTGTTCTGTATCTATGGACGCGAGTGACCCAGTCGTTAAGTCTTTTTGTTCTGTATCTATGGACGCGAGTGACCCAGTCGTTCGTTCTAAATGTTCCATTGCCATACTGGCAAGCAACGCTCTTATCCCTTGCTTGCTAGCTAGCCAGCTACGGCTAAATTACAGTCACGTCAAAAATAATAACAACAGTAGCTGCATTTGCATTTGTTTAAGCTGTTTTCTAGTGACATTTATTTGGATGAATCCATAACAATGAGCTAATGAGGTGTGATTTCGCCTGGCACAGAAAATGTGTTCTCTCGTCAGGACACTGTTGTTCAGAGGAGCTAGCGAACAACACAGCCAACAACACAGCTAACACAATCACTTCAAACTGAAGCTGGAAAGACAGAAAACTAGCTGAACTTCGTTTTTTCAATTGACATTTCTTTGTATATATCCATTTAAAAAAATACCAGTTGATGCATGATTTCGACTGGCTGAGAAAAACTGCCTGTCTGTCTCGTCCTGACTTCCAACATGTTCATTACTATGGGACAGCCGGCGATGGAATTTGAATATTGAAACAATGTTGCAAATATCGGAGAGACAGACAGCAAGGTTTATACAAATCTCCACTGTTGAAAACTAAATGTTAGTCTAAAAGGAATGGGAGATAATGTCTAGATGCTTTTAATAGTGGAGATCATGTTCATAAATTGCCTGGCTGGGCTGATGAGACAGTGGATTGTGCAGTCAGATGGAACAGAGTAAATAGGCATTTTAACATCATAGATTTAGCTGCTGGAAACGTGTGGAATAGACACCGGCCGGAATGCGGTTTTAACCAATCAGCATTCAGGATTAGACCAACCCATTGTATAAAATATGAAACAACACTGAGGTCCAGGGTCCAGATTCACAAAACACTTGTTACGCAAAAACTTAAGGCGAAACATAAGAAATTGCGCAAGTGAAATTCCAGTAACCTTTTTGAGGAATAGCAACTTTGTTTCACTTTCTTTATAGGTCTATAGTTAAGCAAGAGCTGTGTTTGAATACCCATACTAACATAGTGTATACTACATACTTAATGAGTATATACTACATACTATATACTATTAGTTCATTTTAGTACTGTAAACAAACGGTATCCTTTCATCCTTTCAGTTGAGCGTACTAGCGCTTCGCCTGTTACCGGAAGTTGATGCTGTTGCTACAGTATCCAACCTCTTGCTAGCTTGTTAGCATAACAAATTACTAGCTAGACTTCAGGTGTGTTCGTAAATTCAGGGGTGTTGTCAGATTGTCTGTTTGTAAATCCAGAGCGTTTCACTCTCGGAGGGTTCAGAGCAGACACTGAACGCTCTGGCTGAGGAGTAAGATTGATCCTAGCGTTCTGACCTCACAACGACAGTCAAGCAACCAAGCTAACTGGCTAACTTGCTAGCTACTTCCAGACACAAATGAGAGAACACCTCACTCACATTTTCATGTCATCCAGAGCTGGTTAGGCTGTGTTCATGTCATCCAGAGCTGGTTAGGCTGTTTTCATGTCATCCAGAGCTGGTTAGGCTGTTTTCATGTCATCCAGAGCTGGTTAGGCTGTGTTCATGTCATCCAGAGCTGGTTAGTCTGTTTTCATGTCATCCAGAGCTGGTTAGTCTGTTTTCATGTTATCCAGAGCTGGTTAGTCTGTTTTCATGTTATCCAGAGCTGGTTTAGGCTGTTTTCATGTCAATCCAGAGCTGGTTAGGCTGTTTTCATGTATCCAGAGCTGGTTAGGCGTTTTCATGTCATCAGAGCTGTTAGTCTGTTTTCATGTCATCCAGAGCTGGTTAGGCTGTGTTCATGTCATCCAGAGCTGGTTAGTCTGTTTCATGTCATCCAGAGCTGGTTAGTCTGTTTTCATGTTATCCAGAGCTGGTTAGTCTGTTTTCATGTTATCCAGAGCTGGTTAGGCCTGTTTTCATGTTATCCAGAGCTGGTTAGTCTGTTTTCATGTCATCCAGAGCTGGTTAGGCTGTTTTCATGTTATCCAGAGCTGGTTAGGCTGTTTTCATGTTATCCAGAGCTGGTTAGGCTGTTTTTCATGTTATCCAGAGCTGGTTAGGCTGTTTTCATGTTATCCAGAGCTGGTTAGGCTGTTTCATGTTATCCAGAGCTGTTAGCTGTTTCATGTTATCCAGAGCTGGTTAGTCTGTTTTCATGTTATCCAGAGCTGGTTAGGCTGTTTTCATGTTATCCAGAGCTGGTTAGGCTGTTTTCATGTTATCCAGAGCTGGTTAGGCTGTTTTCATGTCATCCAGAGCTGGTTAGGCTGTTTTCATGTTATCCAGAGCGTTGTTGACTGTAACTGTCCTGCTGACAACAATTGAATTACACTTTGTTGATGAAGTGTACTGACACCGGCCATATCCAACAGGTGTTGAGCATTTGTAAATTCATCAGTTATTCTGCGCTCTGGAACAGTCAGACGAGAGTGCTCTGAAATCGGAGTAGATATCCAGAGCGAATTTACGAACACTACCCGAACCACTATACCACTTAGCTAAGCTATGAATGACGTGAATAATCAAGTCAATAAACGTTGGGTAGTTAGTTAGATAGCATAAAGTAAATATACTGGCAAGTTTGATGTGTTAGTTATCAACTAACGTTACAGTAGGTAGCTGACATACCCAGTACATACTGCTGCTGTAATGATATGCTATGTGGTTCGTAAGGATAACGTCGATAAAGTGTCAGCCAACATAACGTTTAATGTAACTTCTTTGAAAAGTCATTACTTTATTACATTGCTCAATATTTTCTTAACATTTTGTCGTAATTAGCGGCTCACTTTCCAGCCCACTGTCCAGCTCACACCCTCAAACACATAGATCCCCTGAACGCAGCTCACTTTCCAGCCCACTGTCCAGCTCACACTCTCAAACACATAGATCCCCTGAACACAGCTCACTCTCCAGATCCCAATCACCTGAATTCTGATCACCTGTTCACACACCTGTATATCATTATCACACACGATTTAGTTCAGTTCTTTGCTACCCATCATTGTGTTTGTTTTGTGACACACTTCTATTCGGAGCTCTGTTTTTCCCGTTAATTAATCCTCCTGTGTATGATCGTTTTTTTCCTGCCTCACTAACGACGCCTTTTCACTGCCTGTACTTTAGCCTATTGGATTTCCTGTTATCAACCTATTGCCTGATCTCCTGGATGACGTTTACTAGCCAATCTGGGCCCAGATTCACAAAACCTTTTTCAAGAAGAAATGTATTCTTAACTGCCATTTTCTTTCTTATGAAGAAAGTTAAGCAAAGTTGCTATACCAACAAAACGTTATTGGAAATGTTGTTGTGCTATTTCTTATGTTTCTCCTTCAGCAAAAAGTTAAGAATAATAATTTTATTCTTGAAAATAAAGTTATTGAAAATATTCTTAATTCCAAAATATTTAGCCTTTATTTAACTAGGCAAGTCAGATAAGAACAAATTCTTATTTACAATGACAGCCTTGTTCAGGGGAAGAATGACAGATTTGTATCTTGTCAGCTCTGGGATTCGATCTTGCAACCTTTTGGTTACTAGTCCAATGCTCTAACCACTAGGCTACCTGCCACCCCAAAAGCAAGGTCCCTAGCCTGTACACACTCAACAGATTCTCCCCTAACCTCTGACCCCCTTTCCCCTGAAACTACTCTACTACAGGTGACCTCTGTGTTATAAACAAGGAAGAGTAATGACCCTGTACCGTGCTTCTCCATTCCTACTCTCCTAAATGGTGAAGGTATGTTTGGTCAAATGTAGATTCTTGTTAATGAAAGCAATTGAACATGTTAAATTCATTCACAAACTTCATTTGAAAGTTTNAGCTGTTTTCTAGTGACATTTATTTGGATGAATCCATAACAATGAGCTAATGAGGTGTGATTTCGCCTGGCACAGAAAATGTGTTCTCTCGTCAGCACACTGTTGTTCAGAGGAGCTAGCCAACAACACAACTAACACAATCACTTCAAACTGAAGCAGGAAAGACTGGAAACTAGCTGCACTTCGTTTTTTCAATTGACATTTCTTTGTATATATCCATTTAAAAAAATACCAGCTGATTCATGATTTCGACTGGCTGAGAAAAACTGCCTGTCTGTCTCGTCCTGACTTCCAACACGTTCATTACTATGGGACAGCCGGCGATGGAATTTGAATATTGAAACAATGTTGCAAATGTCAGAGAGACAGACAACAAGGTTTATACAAATCTCCACTGTTGAAAAGTAAATGTCAGTCTAAAAGAAATGGGAGATAATGTCTAGATGCTTTTTATAGTGGAGATCAAGTTCATAAATTGCCTGGCTGGGCTGATGAGACAGTGGATTGTGCAGTCAGATGGAACAGAGTAAATAGGCATTTTAATGTCATAGATTTAGCTGCTGGAAACGTGTGGAATAGACACCGGCCGGACTGCGGTTTTAACCAATCAGCATTCAGGATTAGACCAACCCATTGTATAAAATATGAAACAACACTGAGGTCCAGGGTCCAGATTCACAAACACTTGTTACCCAAAAACTTAAGGCGAAACATAAAAAATTGCACAAGTCAATTTCCAGTAACCTTTTTGAGGAATAGCAATTGAACATGTTAAATTCATTCACAAACTTCATTTGAAAGTTTAAGTATTACTTATTTAAACCCAAGAACATGTTTTAGAACAGTAATCTCAGTAAGAAACATGCTAACATGATTGCCATTGCTAACTAGATAGCTATCTAAAACTGTTGCCTAGCAACAAATATCTTATTTGAGAAGTTTGTAAGAAAATCATTAAATCTTAAAATATTGTTGAGGAATTGCACTTACGAACCATTTTATGAACTTCTTACTTTTTTTCTAAAGATGCTTCTTAAGTTTTTGCATAAGAAGTGTTTTGTGACTCAGGGCCCAGAAGACTAARCAGTTAGGAGAGATCCACTGAGACGGTGGAGTTCAACTGTGTTGTTGAACACTACTGACACCTAGTGGCAGAAACTGGACATTCACAGGACACCTGGGTCAGCCATATTCATAGGTCCCTAACCTTTTTTCCCCATGAACCCCTATTTCACATTTACAAAATGTCACTTGTTTTGTGTGAGAGCCTATATTTTTGCGACAACCCTTGATTCATTCAGTCATTGGACACAATAAAGCAACATAAGGAATAGGATTGGTGTGTATTGGTGTGTATTGGAATAGGATTGGTGTGTATTGGTGTGTATTGGAATAGGATTGGTGTGTATTGGTGTGTATTGGTGTGTATTGGAATAGGATTGGTGTGTATTAGTGTGTATTGGAATAGGATTGGTGTGTATTAGTGTGTATTGGAATAGGATTGGTGTGTATTGGTGTGTATTGGAATAGGAAAATGTGTGTATTGGTCAAGTTCAGGTAGTACCATGTCAGGCCTAATGAACACTTTTCTTTTGCTCACACTGAACGAATGGTAATACTGGATTGACCTCTGATGCTCGTGAACCAATAGTTTCACCTCTTGCCCTGAAACTCAAACTGATCTGTTAAAATAATGAGAGAGAGAGAGAGAGAGAGAGAGAGATGGTAATGGGTGAGTGCTGTGGTATGGTGATGCTGTGGGGTATGGGTGTATGATGGGTCCTCCTGGCATGGGTTCTCTCGTGCAGGTCCTTCAGGAGGGGGTCTTTCAGGTCTGGGAGGGGTGACGTCCTTTCAGGGTCCTGGCAAAGGTTGGGATTGCTGCTTGTAGAGGGGACCTGGTCGATAAGGCTGTTCAAGTCCAGGGTGGAGTGGTGGGCCAGGTAGACATTAGGTATTGAGGCAAAGTCTCGCAAAAAATGCTTACATTCACCAGCTGTATGGGTGCAAGGTGAAGTATTTTCCTGGTAGCAGGGTGAAGATACAAGCTTGTGCGTTGGGGAAAGTGGAAGAAGCTTTTTCAATCACTCCCTTGAGTTCTGTGGCCAACCTTTTCCTTAGGTCATTTGTGCCCGTGTGAATTATAATGTGGCTGGGGGACCCTAGTCAGTCCTCTGACACAGCTCCAGGGCATGCTATTGCTTGTTCTCTGACAACGCTCCAGGGCATGTTTAGTGTTTGGGCACCAGCGTTTAGCCACTTTGTGTTTGGGAAAAAGTTTATCCTCTTGAATGTATTTGCCATTTCAGTCCATGAGGAGCACAATCTCTGGCTTTTGTTTGTCCTCAGTGGATGTGTGGGGGGGAGGGTTTGTCAGGAGGGCTATACAGAGGAGATGACAGAGGCTTTTAGGGGGGTGGGGTTTAGGGGGGTGGGGTCTGTTAGGAGGGGGTGGGGTGGGGTGGGGTCTGTTAGGAGGGGGTGGGGTCTGTTAGGAGGGGGTGGGGTCTGTTTAGGAGGGGGTGGTGGTCTGTTTGGGGGGTGGGGTCTGTTAGGAGGGGGTGTGTCCTGTTAGGAGGGGGTGGGTCTGTTGGTTGGGGTGTGGTCCTGTTAGGAGGGGGTGGTCTGTTGGGTGTGGGGTGGGGTCTGTTAGGAGGGGGTGGGGTCTGTTGGGAGGGGTGGGGGTCTGTTGGGAGGGGGTGGTGTCTGTGGGTTGTAGGTTTCTGTGTTGTCTGTTCCATTGTGTGGGTGTGAAGGTTGTGGTCAGGGTCTGAGGTGGGCTGTTCTGCTGGCTTCTCTGCGGGAGTGTCCTGCTCTCTGTCTTTGTTCACACTCAGCTTTGTCACCTCCTCCTTGTTTTTATTTTATTATTATTATTTTATTTCACTCTGTATTTAACCAGGTAAGGCTAGTTGAGGAACAAGTCATCATTGACCAACTGGCACCTGGCCCAAATAACAGCATCGAGGCAGTGTGAACAGACAACAACACGAGTACACATGGAGTAACAATAAACCACAGTCATTACATGGTAAGAAAAGAGAGAATCTATATAAATGATGTGTGCAAAAGGCAGAGGAGGGTAGGCAATAATCGAATAATTACAATTTAACAGAATAACACATGAGTGATAAATCATCAGATGATCATGTGCAAGTAGAGTATAGCTGGTGTGGCAAAAGAGGCAGAATGGGGGGTGAGGTAAGGTAAATTGGGCTGGCTATTACCGATGGACTATGTACAGCTGCAGCGAATCGGTTAGACTGCGTCGATAGCAGATGTTTAAAGTTTGTGAGGGAGATAATAGTCTGCCAAACTTCAGGAGATTTTTGGCAATTGTCTCCAGTCGCAGGCAGCAGAGAACGATGGAAGGAAAGGCGTCCAAATGAGGTTTTGGCCTTTAGGGATGATCAGGTGAGATCACCTGCTGGAGTCGCGGTGCTACCCGGGTGGACGTGGTAAGCCATCGGTGACCAGTTTGAATCGAGATAAGGCGGCACTGGTTACCTACAAGCCTGTAGACTAGACCTGGAGCAGTGGGTCTGAACGACGAACACTGTAGCGAGGGCCATGTCGGCATGTGTGCCTCTTTGAAGTATCGTCTCATCAGTCCAGTAGAGCAGGCCAGATTCTCTAGACAGCCGTCCAATCCCACCTTCTGCCCTCGCGGTCTTGTTGAGGGGGTGTTGTTGTGCTGGTCTGTTTTGTGTGGTTTGTTCTGTCTGGAGTTTGTGGACTAGCTCTCTGAAGCACCATGTGCTTTCTCCAGCTCTGTGACATTTAATGCCCTCTCAATGATGGAGGAGCAGTTGTGGGACCTGGGTGTGTTCAGTGCTGAAGGGGGATGAACTATCCTCGTTCTATAAGGACAGTTTGAAGAGGTGTGATCCGACTCAACTTAAGCAGGGATGGAGGAGTTTGTACATTGTAGATAAGAGCGTTTCCCTGCTTGTGCTCTCTCTGCTCCGTCTCTCTCTCGGTCTCTCTCTCTCTCTCTTGCCGCTCTCTCGCTCTCTGCTCTCTCTCTCTCTCTCTCACACACACAACACTACTCCCGCCCTTCTCTCTCCATCCATCCTTAAGACAACGGCTCTGCGGCGATAACATGAGGAGTTCCGTTTTCACAAACGTTCAATAGACACGTCGTCAGGATAAGCAGACGGCGCTTGGTTGGACGAGGCGAGAGATCGTGGCACCGTCACGCAGAGCGACAGATCATGGCACGCTTCACGCCAGAGCCGACAGAGTGCATGGCAACATCAAGATGAAATAATGCGCAGCTGCTGTTTGACAACAGTGAGAGAAACGCAGAGAGAGAATAAGTATAGTATAGAAGACTTCATACACCAAAGCAGCAGCCAACAGGTAATATGACATTTCAGATTGTCATACGTTCCAGACAGAGAGTCTGAATACATTAAGAGTGAGAGTGGTGATAAACCTACGTATGTATGTGTAGCCTGGTGACATCATTATGTAAGTTGTAGTGTAGTGATGTCATTATGTATGTTATAGTGTAGGTGAGTCATTATGTATGTTGTGTGTAGATGATGTCATTATGTTATGTTATTAGTGTAGTGATGTCATTATGTATGTTGTTAGATGCTATGGTGATGTCATTATGTATGTTATAGATGTGGTGATGTCATTTATGTATGTTATAGGTTGTGGTGATGTTCATATGTATGTTACAGATGTGGTGATGTCATTATGTAATGTTATAGTGTGGTGATGTCATTAATGTATGTTGTGGCTATGGTGATGTCATTATGTTTATGTTATATGATGTGAGTGATGTCATTATGTATGTTATAGTGTGTGTGAGGAGTCATTATGTATGTATTGTAGAATGTCATTATGTATGTTATAGTGTGGTGATGTCATTATGTATGTTATAGTGTGGTGATGTCATTATGTATGTTTAGATGTTGCGTATGTCATTTATGTATGTTACAGATGTGGTGATGTCAATTATGTATGTTATAGTGTGGTGATGTCATTATGTATAGGTTAATAGTGTGGTGATGTCATTATGTATGTTATAGTGATTGTCATGTAAGGTGATGGTGGTCAATTATATTGTTGTAGATGTGTGTATGGTCATTATGGTAATTCGTTGTTATGTAGTGGGTGTGGATGTCATTAGAATGATGTGTGATGTCATTATGTATGTTATGTGTGTGGGATGTCATATGTATGTTATAGTGCGGTGATGACATTATGTATGTTGTAGTGATGTCATTATGTATGTTTAGTGGCATATGTATGTTATAGTAGACCACGGTGTAT
>NW_019943433.1:73658-81040 GCF_002910315.2 Salvelinus sp. IW2-2015 | reverse complement strand
AGTGATGTCATTATGTATGTTATAGTGTGTGAGTCATTATGTATTATAGTGTGGTGATGTCATTATGTAAGTTGTATGTTAGTTATGTCATTATGTTAAGTTTAGTGTAGTGATGTCATTATGTATGTTTATAGATGTAGGTGATGTCCATTATGTATGTTGTAGCTATGGTGATGTCATTATGTATGTTATAGTGTGTGATGTCCATTATGTATGTTAAGATGTGGTGATGTCATTATGTATGTTATAGTGTAGTGATGTCATTAGTATGTTGTGGCTATGTGGTGATGTCATTATGTATGTTATAGATGTGGTGATGTCATTATGTATGTTTATAGTGTGTGATGTCATTATGTATGTTGTAGATTGGTGATGTCATTATATGTTATATGTGTGATTCATTATGTATGTTATAGTGTGGTGATGTCATTATGTATGTTGTGGCTAGGTGATGTCATTATGTATGTTATAGATGTGGTGATGTCATTATGTATGTTATAGTGTGGTGATGTCATTATGTATGTTGTAGATTGTGGTTGATGTCATTATGTATGTTATAGTGTGGTGATGTCATTATGTATGTTATTAGTGTTGATGTCATTATGTATGTTATAGGTGGTGATGTATATGTAAGTCATAGTGTGTGATGTCTATTATGTTATGTGTGGTGATGGTCATTATATATGTTGTAGATGTCGGTTGATGTCTTATGTATGTTGTAGATGTGGTGATGTCATTATGGATGGTTATAGATGTGGTGATGTCATTATGTATGTGTATAGTGTGGTGATGTCATATGTATGTTATAGTGCGGTGATGACTTATGATATGTGTAGTGATGTCATTTATGTATGTTATAGTGGCATTATGTATGTTATATGTGTGTTGTGCTGTATTTCTAAGTGTGTTTTTTATGTGTGGTCTAAGTTGCGTGTACATGTCCAAGTGTGTGTGTGTTGTATGTTGTATTTGTACGTTTCGTGTGTTAATGTAAGTGCCTGGAATGTTTCCCCATAGCACTCTGCATGACCCTGATTGCTGATAGAGACCAGAAGTGATCCTTCACTGAACTCCTCCCCCAACTTCTCATCTACTTAAATCTCTCTCTCTCTCTCTCTCTCTCTCTCTTCTCTCTCTCTCGTCTCTCTCTCTCTCTCTCCTGCTCTGTCTCTGTCTCTGTCTCTGTCTCTGTCTCTGTCTCTGTCTCTGTCTCTGTCTCTGTCTCTGTCTCTGTCTCTGTCTTCTGTCTCTCTCCTCTCTCTTCTCTCTCTCTCTCTCTCTATCTCTCTCTCTTGTCTCTGCCTCTCTTGTCTCTCGTCCTCTCTCTCTCTCTCTCTCTCTCTCTCTCTCTCTCCTCTCTCTCTATCTCTTCTCTCTCTCTCTCTCTCTCTCTCTCTCTCTCTCTCTGCTCTCTCCTCTCTCTCTCTCTCTCTCTCCAGCATCACCCATACCACAGCATCACCCATACCACAGCATCACCCATACCACAGCATCACCCATACCACAGCATCACCCATACCACAGCATCACCAACCACACCCAACCAGCTCACCCAGCTAAGACCACCCCAAGAAAACCCTGGCCACACCCTATATAGACCTCCCCATACTGGATATATACCCTTTCTGCCCACCCCATGCCCCCCGCACCTGTGGCAAGGACCTCAACATGACAGCAGGACATATGCCCAGGCCGTGAGCAGAGCAACAGTCCCAACCCCCACTATTACACCCCCCCCTCCCCCAAGCACCATCCTGTGACCTAAGAGGTATGTATCAGATGCTCAACATGCTCTGCTCACACCTACTGTGATGGTCTGAGCCTAAACCACACCAAAACAACACTAGACACTATGGAACACAAAGATTCATCCTGGAATATACAAGGTCTGAGGTCATCTGCCTTTGGTCTAAAGAGCAGGAACCCAGACTTCACCAAAGAAATTGGAAATACAGACATTGTCATCATACAAGAAACATTGTATAAAGGAGATGGACCCACTGGTTGCCCTCTAGGTTACAGAAAGCTGGTAGTCCCATCCACCAAACTACCAGGTGTGAAACAGGGAAGAGACTCAGGGAGTATGCTAATTTGGTATAGAGAAGACCTAACCCACTCTATTAAATTAGTCCAAACAGGAACATTTTACATCTGGCTAGAAATTAATAAGGAAATTATCACAACTAAGAAAAAATATAGGGGGAGATGAACAATTTCCAGGCCCATATTATTAAGAAATGCTATAGATGGAACGTAAGTAGTGTGGAAATCTACCAGAAAACAATTAGACAACAATAAATTCAATCCCTTCTAGACAATTTCCTGGACAAAATGTGTCACTGTAATAGTGACGGTGTAAACTTAGCAGTATAAAACCTGAAAAGTACAGTACCAGTCAAAAWTTTTAACACACCTACTCGTTCCTGTCACGTTGGCATGAATGATTCGGGAGACAGGTGCAGGAATGCGTAATAGGGTTTTTATTAAGCCCAAATTACGGCGTCCTGTGTAAAAGCACGGGGACGAAGACCAAACAAACACGTAACAAAAACACAGGGTTGAAACACAAACAAAAGAGCGAGGAGTACCTCAAATAAAAAACCCACGCGCACAACGATTACCACACGGGACGAGACCTGTAATCATCTTCCCAATCCACAATGGCACGAAGGCCCAAAACACACAGCACAGGTACTCACACGCACCAACGGACATTGTAACAATAATCGGCAGCCCAGTGGAAACCAAAGGGCACACTYATACAAGTACTAATCAGTGGGAATTAGGGGACAGGTGTGCTAATGAACGTTCTGGAGGGATCCGTGACAGTTCCGGGGTTTTTCTTTATTTTTACTATTTTCTACATTGAAAAATAATAGTGAAAACATCAAAACTATGAAATAACACATATGGAATCATGTAGTAACCAAAAAAGTGTTAAACAAATCCAAATATATTTGAGATTCTTCAAAGTAGCCACCCTTTACCTTGATGACAGCTTTGCACACGCTTGGCTTTCTCTCAACCAGCTTCATGAGGTAGTCACCTGGATTGCATTTCAATTAACAGGTGTGCCTTGTTAAAAGTTAATTTGTGGAATTTCTTTCCTTGTTAATGCGTTTGAGCCAATCAGTTGTGTTGTGACAAGGTAGGGGGAGTATACAGAAGATAGTCCTATTGGTAAAAGACCAAGTCCATATTATGGCAAGAACAGCTCAAATGAGCAAAGAGAAACGGCAGTCCATCATTACTTGAAGACACAAAGGTCAATCAATCTGGGAAAATTTCAAGAACTTTTAAAGTTTCTTCAAGTGGAATCACAAAAACAATCAAGAGTTGTGATGAACCTGGCTCTCATGAGGACCGCCACAGGAATGGAAGACCTAGAGTTACCTCTGCTGAAGAGGATCAGTTCATTAGAGTTACCAATCTCAGAAATTGCAGCCCAAATAAATGCTTCACAGAGTTCAAGTAACAGACACATATCAACATCAACTGTTCAGATGAGACTGCATGAATCAGGCCGTCGTGGTCTGATTGCTGCAAAGAAACCACTACTGAAGGACACCAATAAGAAGAAGAGACTTGCTTGGGCCAAGAAACACGAGCAATGGACATTAGATCGGTGTAAATCTGTCCTTTGGTCTGATGAGTCCAATTGTGAGATTTCTGATTCCAACCGCCGTGTCTTTGTGAGACGCAGAGTACATGAACGGATGATCTCCGCATGTCTGGTTCCCACCCTGAAGCACGGAGGAGGATGTGTGATAGTGTTGGGGTGCTTTGCTGGTGATACTGTCAGTATTTTATTTAGAATTTTAGGCGAATTTAACCAGCATGGCTACCACAGCATTCTGCTGCAATACGCCATCCAATCTGGTTTACGCTTAATGGGACTATCATTTGTTTTTCAACAGGACAATGACCCAACACACCTCCAGGCTGTGTAAGGGCCAATAAGGAGAATGATGGAGTGCTGCATTAGAWGACCTGGACTCCACAAACACCCGACCTCAAAACCAATTGAGATGGTTTGGAATGAGTCATTTTGCAGAGTAAAGGAAAAGCAGCCACAAGTGCTCAGCACATGTGGGAACTACGTCAAGCCTGTTGGAAAAGCATTCCAGGTGAAGCTGGTTGAGAGAATGCCAAGTGTGCAAAGCTGTCGTCAAGGCAAAGGTTGGCTACTTTCAAGAATCTCAAATCTAAAATATATTTCGTTTTGTTTAACATTTTTTGGGTTACTACATGATTCCATATTTGATATTTCATAGTTGTGATGTCTTCATATCAAACAGTACAAATAAAGAAAAACCCTTGAATGAGTAGTTGTGTCCAAACTTTTGACAGGTACTGTATATTTGACCTCTAAGCTTCCCTATCAAATCTAAACATTTCAAGCAGACAACCTAAGAAAATGAACAACAATGACAAATGGTTTGATGAAGAATGCAAAAACCTAAGAAATAAATTGAGAAATCTATCCAACCAAAAACATAGAGACCCAGAAAATCTGAGCCTACGCCTTCACTATGGTGAATCACTAAAACAATAGAGAAATACACTATGGGGAAAGAAGGAGCAGCACGTCAGAAATCAACTCAATGTAATTGAAGAATCCATAGACTCTAACCACTTCTGGAAAAATTGGAAAACAAACAACAACACAAAGAGTTATCAATCCAAAACGGAGATGTATGGATAAACCACTTCTCCAATATTTTTGTCTCTGTAACAAAGAACAAACAGCAAAAACATATACATGATAAAATATAAATCCTAGAATCAATTATTAAAGACTACCAGAACCCACTGGATTCTCCAATTACATTGAATGAACTGAAGAACAAAATCCTCCGCATTATCATTAACAGCAGACTCGTACATTTCCTCAACGAAAACAATGTACTGACCCAATGTCAAATTGACCTTTTACCAAATTACCATACGACAGACCACCTATTCACCCTGCACACCCTAATTGGCAAACAAACAAAACAAAGGCAATGTCTTCTCATGCTTTATTGATTTAAAAAATGCTTTCGACTCAATTTGGCTTGCGGGCCTGGTATACAAATTCATGGAAAAGTGGTGTTAGGGGAAAAACATATGACATTATAAAATCCATGTACACAAACAACAAGTGTGCAGTTAAAATTGGCAAAAAACACATACATTTCTTTCCACAGGGTCGGGGGGTGAGACAGGGATGCAGCTTAAGCCCCACCCTCTTCAACATATGTATCAACGAATTGGCGAGGGCACTAGAACAGTCTGCAGCACCCGGCCTCACCCTACTAGAATCTGAAGTCAAATGTCTACTGTTTGCTGATTATCTGGTGCTTCTGTCACCAACCAAGGAGGGCCGACAGCAGCACCTAGATCTTCTGCACAGATTCTGTCAGACCTGGGCCCTGACAGTAAATCTCAGTAAGAAAAAATAATGGTGTTCCAAAAAAGGTCCAGTTGCCAGGACCACAAATACCATTTCCATCTAGACACCATTGCCCTAGAGCACACACATAAACGATACGTACCTCGGCCTAAACATCAGCGCCACAGGTAACTTCCACAAATCCGTGAACGATCTGAGAGACAAGGCAGGAAGGTCCTTCTATGCCCTCAAAAGAAAGATAAAATTCAACAAATCAATTAGGATCTGGCTAAAAATACTTTAATCAGTTATTGAACCTATTGCCCTGCGAGGTCTGGGGTCCTCTCACCAACCAAGAATTCACAAAATGGGGACAAAAACCCCAAAATATCCTCAGTGTACAACGTAAAACACCAAATAATGCATGCAGAGCAGAATAAGGCTACCCGCTAATTATCAAAATCCAGAAAAGAGCCATTAAATTCTACAACCACCTAAAAGGAAGAGATTCCCAAACCTTCCATAACAAAGCCATCACCTACAGAGAAATTAAACTGGAGAAGTGCCCCCTAAGCAAGCTGGTCTTGGGGCTCTGTTCACTAACACAAACAGACCCAACCAAATCAAGAGAAAACAAAAAGATAATTACTTGACACATTGGAAAGAATTTACAAAAAGCTAGAATGCCATTTGTCCCTAAACAGAGAGTACACATTGGCATAATATCTGATCACTGTGACTGACCCAAAATTAAGGAAATCTTTGACTATGTCCAGACTCAGTGAGCATAGCCTTGCTATTGAGAAAGGTCGCCGTAGGCAGACCTGGCTCTCAAGAGAAGACAGGCTATGTCCACACTGCCCACACAATTAGGTGGAAACTGAGCTGCACTTCCTAACCTCCTGCCCAATGTATGACCATATTAGAGATGCATTTTTCCCTCAGATTACACAGACCCACAAAGAATTTGAAAACAAATCCAATGTTGATAAGCTCCCATATCTGGTGGGTGAAATACCACAGTGTACCATCACAGCAGCAAGATGTGTGACATGTTGCCACAAGAAAAGTGCAACCAGTGAAGGACAAACACCTTTGTAAATACAACAATAAATGTTTATTTATTTTCCCTTTGTACTTTAACTATTTGCACATCATTACAACACTGTATAAAGACATAATATGACATTTGAAATGTCAACTTTTGGAACTTTTGTGAGTGTATGTTTACTGTTCATWAAAAAAAAAAATTGTTATCTATTTCACTTGCTTTGGCAATGTTAACATATGTTTCCCATGCCAATAAAGCCCTTAAATTGAATTGAGAGAGAGAGTTAGGAGAAAGAGCAGGGGGGAGAGGAGAAAGAGAGAGAAACTGTAATGATAGTGGTTCTGCCTCAGTAGCTTCTTCCATAATGAGGGAATGGATTAACTCTGCAGTCTCTACACAGAGCCTCAGTGGTTGGCCTGTCTGTGTGGTGTGATTGGTGACAGCCACTGTCTGTAGAAAACACACACCCAGAGCAGCAGGCCATAATATGGTCATATAACAGGCGCCTTTATCCAGAGTGTTGAGAGAGAGAGAGAGAGAGAGAGAGAGAGAGAGAGAGAGAGAGAGAGAGAGAGAGAGAGATGGAGAGAGAGAGAGAGAGATGGAGAGAGAGAGAGATGTGAGGAGAAGAGAGAGGGGGGGGGGGAGATGTGAGAGAGAGAGAGGGAGAGAGAGAGATGTGAGGGAGACTGTTGTGTCCCCTTGTGGACATGCTCACTGACAATGTTCATTACTAAAATCAATCAACTGTTCCCTAATGATATGTTTTCTTTATGATTGAGTGTTTCATATCCCTATGTAGGCGTACTACAATTTCTACTAGGAGTACACTGTGTTCCCTCTGTAAATATCCTACTATCTGATATGGGTACACTGTGTTTCCTCTGTAAATATCCTACTAACTGATATGGGTACACTTTGTTCCCTCTGTAAATATCCTAATATCTGATATTGGGC
>NW_019943433.1:70232-73633 GCF_002910315.2 Salvelinus sp. IW2-2015 | reverse complement strand
GAGAGAGAAGAGATGAGAGAGAGAAGAGAGATGAGAGAGAGAGAGAGATAGAGAGAGAGAGAGAGATGTGAGGGAGAGAGAGAGGGGGGGGGGGAGATGTGAGAGAGAGAGAGGAGAGAGAGAGATGTGAGGGAGACTGTTGTGTCCCCTTGGTGACATGCTCACTGACAATGTTCATTACTAAAATCAATCAACTGTCCCTAATGATATAGTTTTTCTTTATGATTGAGTGTTCATATCCCTATGTAGGCGTACTACAATTTCTACTAGGAGTACACTGTGTTCCCTCTGTAAATATCCTACTATCTGATATGTACTGTGTTTCCCTCTGTAAATATCCTACTAACTGATATGGGTACACTTTGTTCCCTCTGTAAATATCCTAATATCTGATATGGACACTGTGTTTCCCTCTGTAAATATCCTACTATCTGATATGGGTACACTGTGTTCCCTCTGTAAATATCCTAATTTCGGATATGGGTACACTGTGTTCCTCCTGTAAATATCCTACTATCTGATATGGGTACACTGTGTTCCCTCTGTAAATATCCTACTAAACTGATATGGTACACTTTTTCCCTCTGTAAATATCCTAATATCTGATATGGGTACACTGTGTTCCCTCTGTAAATATCCTACTATCTGATATGGGTACACTGTTCCCTCTGTAAATATCCTACTAACTGATATGGGTACACTTTGTTCCCTCTGTAAATATCCTAATATCTGATATGGGTACACTGTGTTCCCTCTGTAAATATCCTACTAACTGATATGGGTACACTGTGTTCACTACCAGTGGGAGAAGATGGTCTTGAGTCACAACGATATTAAAGTGCTACACATAGGATTTTTATGTATTTTTGTGTTGTAATTTCAGAAAATGTCCGTACAATTCTGCACTGTTTCTCAATTTCAGTTTAGATGAGAAAACAACTTAGTATTTGGTCCACCATCTTCAAAGCTGTAAAAAACAATCATTTGTTGTTATTGAAAAAGATGTTTCACAGCAATTTAGATGGCACAATGATTTTCTACAACTATTCAGTGCTTGTTTTTCTCAACAAAAGCTGAAATTGAACACACCCACAAAGCAGAACAGCTATCCCAGTTTGACAACGATGTCGCTCCGCAGGAAAAAATCAATAGGCGAGTATTACAGCCATCACAACACTGTGAGTGAAACACTATCATTCCACTATATACCAGAATATATTAGCGACATTTTCTGAAATTACAATGCAAAAAATTCAAAATAATCTTTTGTGTTGCACCTTTTTAAAAACACAGTAGTACAGTTGTGATCAAGACCAATAATCAACTGAATAAACAGGTTAAACCAGTTAAAACAGTAAACAAGTTAAACAGTTAAACAGTTAAACAGTTAATAAAAATAAAAAGTGTTTGGCTGCATGACAATGAAGAGTTGAATTTGGTTACCAAGCTTCCCTTCTTCTCTTTTGTTTGGTTTCCCTTAATGAGGGTTTATAATCCCAACCGGCACCCTATTCCGTATGGCACTATGTAGGGAATATGGTGCCGTTTAGGAAGTGTAGCCAGGGAAATGTTTTGTTGTTGTTTCCTCTGGCGGGGACGTGCTGTGTCACTGTTTAGGATATTACACACTGTGATGAATTATACATGGCCAGAACTAAGATTAAATATTTACATAACCCACATAAATCAGGATGCTGACTCAGTGTCGTGTTGTTGTGTGGGGGTTGGTGTGTTTGGGGTTTGATTGTATGTGTGTGTGTGTGTGGTGTGTGTGTGTTTGGTTGTCTGTGTGTGTGTGTGTGTGTGTGTGTGTGTGTGTGTGTGTGTGTGTGTGTGTGTGTGTGTGTGTGTGTTCGTGTTCGACTTCACTCGCATCACATCTTACCATTGCATAGGATGTGTTGAAGTACAGAACTGAATAGAAACCTGCCCCTTCAAAAAGAGTACGTTATATTGTCACTCTGTGGTCAGTAGACTTGTCTCGACAACTTGAACGTTTGGAGTTCGATATTCGATACATGCCTGTGGAACTCAACTCCCCTTTGCATTTTGATTTCCACTAACCATCACTGCCCAACTCCATGTGCTACAGGCACGTTCACTGAAAAGGCACTGCCGGAGTGTTGAGGTAGGTTTTAGGAGGAAATCTCATTATTGAAAATCTAGGCTATTTTATTAAGGAAACAGATCAATTGAAGAAAAAGGCAGGGTGTAGCCATGGCTGTGGTAACTAGTGACAACCGGGTTCTTCTGGTAACAAATGGGTTGGAGCTGTGCACCTGCGCACAGGGTCTTTATTGCAAATTGAGTGTTGTTGTCAAGTCAAGCGTAGATTCGCTGGTTCTGAGAGCGCGTTCGGCGATGGGACTCGAGTAAGACCGTGGCGGGGAAGCGACCACTCCGGACCAGGTAAGATCAGAAAAATKATGTCAGCATTTGAGCCTAAATAGCCTCTAGTGAACTTGTCGTTCATGTTATTAAAATACATGTTTTGCAAAGAGTTTCTCTAGAGTTGTGAAAACGGCATTTTATAGCACGTAATTGGACAATGAGGATTGGGGGAATGAGTAGAGACACTACATTATCTTCTGTCTACCGCTGTGGGGAGAATGGTCTGTTTTCAGCACCGCAATTGAAAACTAACTAACTAAATCGATCAATTTATCGACATTTAGTCTTGCCGTCTTTAATCTGAACAAACAATGTGGAAAAAAGAAGCGGAGGAATCGGCTGGCGAGAACCAGTCGGTTATCTAAATGTGATACATGTAATATGTTGTGTCGCACGTCTCTCTCTATTCATGACACATCATACACCTCAGTTCAGTGATAATAATAGATTAGCTAGTTATCTTGACAGTGTTACACACAACGCATCTTGTCAAGTGTTATGAGTAAGTCTCTAGTGTACCCATTTCTGTTTTTCACTCAAGCTATTCAAGTAAGAAGAGAATAGCTCCTTATAGACCCAGTGCTGTCTCTTATACACATCTAGATGTGTATAAGAGACAGCAGTTAAACAGTTAAACAGTTAAACAGTTAAACAGTTAATAAAAAATAAAAGTGTTTGGCTTGGCATGACAATGAAGAGTTGAATTTGGTTACCAAGCTTCCCTTCTTCTTCTTTTGTTTGGTTTCCCTAAATGAGGGTTTATATCCCAACCGGCACCCTATTCCGTAGTGCACTATGTAGGGAATATGGTGCCGTTTAGGAAGTACCAGGAAATGTTTTGTTGTTGTTTTTCTGTGGGACGTGTTGTGTCACTGGTTTAGGATATTACACACTGTATGAATTATACATGGCCAGAACTAAATTAAATATTTACATAACCCACATAATCAGGATGTGACTCAGTGTTTGTGTGTGTGTGTGTGTGTGTGTGTGTGTGTGTGTGTGTGTGT
>NW_019943433.1:60676-67682 GCF_002910315.2 Salvelinus sp. IW2-2015 | reverse complement strand
GGGTTTCCCTAACATGCGGGGTTTATAATCAAACCGAGCAACGAGACACCGAGAGACGAGAGACATGCGAGAGAGAGAGAGACATACAGCACTGATTCCGGGTCAGGAGTGCACTAAATGTAGGCATCTGGTGCGTTAGGACAGGTACCCGCAAACTGGTTTTGTTGGGTTGTTTTAGTATGAACAATCGTATAGTGGAGAGCAGATGTGGATTTTGGATGGACGAGACGATGAGCAGATGTATGTAGAGAGAGAGACTCTTCCAGCCTGTAAGTGGAAGTATGAAGACATGAGGCCAAGAATCACCTACATAGAAGTAATATCTAACAAATACCGACGTAATCACAGGTTGAGAGTAGGCTTCAGGTGGCTCTTAGTGGGTGTGGATGTGTGTGTGTGTGAGAGTAGTAGCTTAGTATGGTTGTGGTGGTGTGGTGTGTGGTAGTGCTGTGTGGTGTGTGTGATGTGTGTGTGATTTGGTGTGTGGAGTGTGTGTCTCGTGTTCGCTTCCAACTCGCATCAACATCTTACCAAAATTGCATAGGATGTGTGGAAGTACAGAATGAAATAGAACCTGCCACCTTCAAAAGAGTACGTTATATGTCACCTGTGGTCAGTAAGACTTGTTCGACACTTGAACAGATTTGGAAGTTCGATATTGATATACAATGCCTGTGGAACTCAACTCCCTTTGCTATTTTAGATTTCCACTAACGCATCACTGCCAACTCATGTGCTACAGGCCACGTTTCGATGAAAAGGCCTGCCCGGGTGGTTGAGGTAGGTTTTAGGAGGAATTCATTTTTTGAATCTGGCTATTTTATTAAAGCGAAACAGATCAATTGAAGAAAAAGGCAGGGTGTAGCCATAGGTGTGCGATAACTAGTGACAACGGGTTCTCTGGTAACAGAAAATGGGTTGGAGGACTGAGTAGGAGGCGAGCAGAGAACGAGGACAATGTGGCAGGAAGACAGAGGATCGAGAGTAATGAGATGGAGGAAGAGAGAGCAATAAGATGTAGAACGTGGATTGATGATGTAAGAGTGAGAGAGAGACGCTCCAAGATTCTAGGCGAGATGGGGGGTACATCTGAAGACGGCGAGAGAGAAGAGAGAAGACGATGAGACATATCGGGGAGGACATGGAGGCAGATAGGAGGACCTACGAGTCGAAAGAGACCGAGAGAGGGATGGAGAGCACTGGGCGAGGAAAAAAAGAGCAGAGAGGTAAGACGCAGAGAGACATATATGAGACCCAGACCAGTTGAAAAGAATGAGACAGAGAAAGAGAGTGAGAGACATAGAGTGGTTCGACACAATCTTGAAGCCTAAATAGCATCCTACGTGACTTGGGTCGGGTTCATCAGTTATAATACATGTTTTGCAAAAAAAGAGTTTCTATCTCTAGAGTTGTGGAAAAACGGCATGATTGAAAGTAGCAGCGCTAATTGGACAAAAAGGAGTGGAGGGGATGAGTAAGGAGACAGACTAGACAAATTATCTTACTGATTCTAATAGCAGCACATGGAGAGAGGCTTAGAGATTGGGCGATCTGGTTGGTTTTCCGCACGCAGAGAGAGAGAGCATAGACAATAGGGGTGAGGGCCTTTGTGGACCCTTCCTCCCTCCATCGTCCTTTATTGGGCGCTTTCGTTCTTGCCGGTGCGTTTTAGATCCTGAAAAAACCGCATGTGCAACAGCGGGGAGTGGAAATGAGGGGCTGGGCGGCAGAAGCCGCAGTCGGGTTCTCTAAAAATGTAGATACAATGGTATTGGTTGTGATCGCAGTCATCTTCTCTATTCATCGACACATTATCCACTCAAGTGTCGGAGTGATTAATAATAGATTAGCTAGTTATTTGACAGTGTTACACAGCAACGCAATTTTGTCAGATTGTTATGAGAGGTGGTCTCTGTGTACATTTTGGGTTTTTACTCAAGTATTCGTAAAAGAGAATAGGCTCCCTTCAAGAACCAGTAGTGTGTGTGTGTTTGTGTGTGTGCGTGAGTGTGTGTTGTGTGTGTGTTGTGTGTGTGTGTTGTGTGTGTTGTGGTGTGTGTGTGTGTGTGTGTGTGTGTGTGTGTTGTGTGGTTGGTGTGTGGGTGTGTGTGGTGTGTGTGTGTGTGTGTGTGTTGTGTGTGTGTTGGTGTGTAGTGTGTTGACTCAGTCTAGAAGACAGGATAGAGGTGAAATTTACGGAGTAGGGACACCTAACGGAGAGAGGCGTGCATACCTTGTTGCGCCTTGGCGCGTATGCGGGTTTCCTACAACAGACAGCGCGAGGTTCTTTTAACATGCTTGTTGACGGACACGGCCGGCGACAGGCGAACCCCGGGAATCGATGCCGCGCGGGTCTTCGTTTCACAACCACTTCTTATTGGCAAAACTTAGGAATGCTTCCTTCAGAAAAACTAATAAGAAGTTCATAAATAATTAGTAGGTAAATTTTACTCAACCTATAATTAAGATTTAATGTTTTTCTTAATGACTTTGAAATATCTTTCCTGCAGTCAAATGAACAAATGGCACTCTAGTGGCCTTATGGGTGGAAGTTTTTAAATTTGTAATACTTTTATAATGAATAAATATTATAAAAAGAAACTGCCAACAATCTGGTGTGGTCTGTTTCTATGTCAAACGGTTTTATTTATAAACTCAGGAAAAAATAAATCGCCTCTCACTGTCAATGTGTTTATTTTTAGCAGACTTAAAATGCGTAAATATTGTAGAACATACGAGATTCAACAACTGAGACATAAACTGAACAGAGTTCAGAACATGTGACTAACACAAGACTGGAATAATGTGTCTCTCTGAACAAAGGGGGGGTCAAAATTCAAAAGAAAACAGTCAGTACTTGGTGGCCACCAGCTGCATTAAGTTACTGCAGTGCATCTCCTCCTCATCTCCTCATTTTCTGGGGGGAATGGCCTAGCCCCTCACCTCCGATACACGGTTCCAGATGTGCTCAATGGGATTGAGATCCAGGCTTCTTCGCTGCGCCATGGCAGAACACTGACATCCTGTCTTGCAGGAAATCACACACATAACGAGCAATATAGCTCAAATCAAATCAAATTTTATTTGTCAATACACATGGTTCATTGAACAAGCATGGGAACCAGTGTTTAAACCCTTTACAATGAAGTCTCTGTGAAGTTATTGGATTTTTACGAATTAGTTTGAAAGACAGGGTCCTGAAAAGGGACGTTTCTTTTTTTGCTGAGTTATTTAAGTCTCCTTTGATGTATAGTACCAGTCAAAATAGTTGGACACACCTACTCATTCGGGGTTTTCTTTATTTTTACTATTTTCTACTTGTAGAATTAGTGAAGACATCAAACACTATGAAATTACACATATGGAATCATGTAGTAACCAAAAATGTTTAACAAATCAAATATATTTGAGATTCTTCAAAGTAGCACCTTTGCCTTGATGATTGCCAAGTGTTTGCCAAGCTTCTCTCAACCAGCTTCATGAGGTCGTCACCTGGATGCTTTTCCAACAGTCTGAAGGAGTTCCACATATGCTGAGAACTTGTTGGCTGCTTTATTTCACTCTGCGGTCCAACCATCCCAAAACATCTCAATTGGGTTGAACATTTTGCTTCCGTTCCGTACAGACATTTGCTTCCGTTTCCGTAACAGACATTTGCAGTTCCGTTTCTAACACCCCAGATCACAAGCAAACACACAGTTGACTTCCATAGGCAGCCACATACAAACAAGCAATGATCATTTAGCTCATTAATTTCTTCTCGTATCTACGCGCTTCTCTCCTCTCACCTTTTCCCTTCACTTGTGGCGTTCGAGTGCACAACACATCAGCAGTCTGTGACGAGGCAAAAATACCATTCCATGCCAACTTCCATCATAACTAGAGGTCGACCGAATTATGATTTTTTCAAACCGCGATACCGATACGATTATTGGAGGAACAAAAAAAGCCGATACCGATTAATTGGCCGATTTATTCGATTTTTTATTATATATATATATCCATACACACACACACACATTTTTGTAATAATGAAATTGCAACAATATGAATGAACAATGAACACTTATTTTAACTTAATATAATACATAAATACACACACACACACACAGCTCTGAAGTGACAATCGATACTGAGAGTCTGCTTAGAGACAATACTCTCACTGTTGAATAAAATAGAGTTTAAGTTCCTGGTGATGAAATGTTTTGAAAACAAAAACTTTATTTCTATATGCAGGAAATCCTATTTTAATAATGGGCATGGTAAGAATTGACAATCCAAAGTGCGAGTCATAATTCCCATGACACCTTCTACAGAAAATCTGAAAAGCGGTTCCTTCATTTATTCCATAGGATATTTTTAGATTCACTTAAAATCAAGGTCTGTGTTTCGTGTAGGCTTACACCACCGTGCCAATTTTATAACTGTGTAGATATCCATAGGACAAGGTACCTCTGATCAATATTGGCTAAATATAATCGAAGATAATGAGTGGATTTTATGAAAATATTGTTGACCAAACGTTACTTATCCTAGAGAGATTTTACAACGGGTATCAAACGCCGAGGCGGTTTAAGCCCTGCACGAAACGCAGACCTTATTTGAAGTAGATCAGACATTCTCTATGGAAGACATGAACGGTACATATAACGCAGGAACCCTTTCAAGTTCAGCGCGAAGTTATTACAGGAATTATAACGCGTCGACTATTTCTCTCTAACCATATACCTTTGACGAACCGGAAACTATCACCTCGAAAACAAACGTTTATTCCGTTCCGTATTTTATTAACGGGTGCATCCAGTGAGTCTAAATATTCCTGTTACATTGCACAACCTTCAATGTTTCATAATTACGTAAAATCTGGCAAATTAGTTCGCAAAGAGCAGGCGGCCCAACTGTTGCATATACCTGACTCTGCGTGCAATATGAACGCAAGAGAAATGACAACATTTCACCTGGTTAATTATTGCCTGCTAACCTGATTTCTTTTAGCTAAATA
Organism: Salvelinus sp. IW2-2015; assembly: GCF_002910315.2. Classification (NCBI taxonomy): domain Eukaryota; kingdom Metazoa; phylum Chordata; class Actinopteri; order Salmoniformes; family Salmonidae; genus Salvelinus; species Salvelinus sp. IW2-2015. Next base: position 62,680 of record NW_019943433.1, on the reverse strand, counting down.
TGCAGGTTTAAAATAATATATCTTGTGTATTGATTTCTAAGAGGCCATTGGATGTTTATGGTTAATACATATTGCGAGCAATGACAGTCATTGATTGATTGTTTTTTATAAGATAAGTTTAATGCTAGCTAGCAACTTACTAGCTGAACTGCATTCACTTAACAGGAAGGCTCTTCGTGGAGTGCAATGTAATCAGGTGTTAGAGCATTGGACTAGTTAACTGTAAGGTTGCAAGATTGGATCCCCCGAGCTGACAAGGTTAAAAATCTGTCGTTCTGCTCCTGAACGAGGCAGAACGTTCCTAGGCCGTCATTGAAAATAAGAATGTGTTCTTAACTGACTTGCCTAGTTAAATAAAGATGAAATAAACGTGTAATTTTTTTTAAACAAAAAATAAAATAAAAAATATCGGCAAATCGGCGCCCAAAAATACCGATTTCCGATTGTTATGAAAACTTGAAATCGGCCCCGATTAATCGGCCATTCCGATTAATCGGTCGACCTCTAATCATAACCACTAACCGCTACACACAGCCTACATCGTTGTCACCATATTATCTAAGTCAACATAGCTAATAGAACTAACACGTTAGTAAACCCGCTACAATCATGCAGTACAGTGTTCAGCAAGCAGTTTAGCAGTTACACCGGCAACCCCAGGTGGCAATAAATTAATAAAACCAAAAGCTTACTTGGAAGCGTTCCAGTGTTGGCTAGCCATAGCCAGCTAGCTAACATGGCATCCCTCTCTGTTTGAGTAGGCTAAACTAGCTAGCTGCATTCACTAGCTAAGTAAGTGAAAGCTCAAGTTTTTTTTAAATAGAACAAAATATAGCTAGCTCTCTCTCTCGCTCGCTCTCTCTCTCTCTCTCTCTCTCTCTCTCTCTCTCTCTCTCTCTCTCTTGCTTTTCCATTTTGGAAGAATTTAATTTGTTCAACTATTGTCTTTCTCTTTCCTTGAGTCAACTACTCCCCACATTTTATGCACTGCAGTGCTAGCTAGCTGTAGTGTATGCTTTCAGTACTAGATTCATTCTCTGTTCCTTTGATTGGGTGCACAACATGTCAGTTCATGCTGCAAGAGCTCTGATAGGTTGGAGGACGTCCTCCGGAAGTTGTCATAATTGCTGTTTAAGTCTATGGAAGGGGGTGAGAACCATGAGCCTCCTAGGTTTTGTATTGAAGTCAATGTACCCAGAGGAGGACGGAAGCGATCTGTCCTCTGGCTACACCATGGTGCTACCCTACAGAGTGCTGTTGAGGCTTCTGTAGTCCTTCATTGCATAACARTGTGTTTTAATCAATTATTTGGTGACGTGAATATATTTAGTATAGTTTTATCTAAAAATKATAACTTTCACTATTTTTCTGAAATTCACTGAGGATGGTCCTCCCCTTCTTCCTCTGAGGAGGCTTCACTGGTAGTCTACAGTAGGAGACAAGGAGACAGTTGCTGTTGGTTGTCTACAGTCTGCCAATGATTTATATATACACTAGATGACTGGTAAGGGGCTCTGTGCTGAAGCCACCCACTGAGCCTCCATCTTGGCACTCCCACACTATTTTGGTAGCTATAGAAATGCATTTATATTAATGTCTACATTAGTTTTAGCCACATTTATTCTATTACAGACACCTTAATGCATCCTTTATCATTATATTATGTGAGCTAAACATAAATACATTTAAAAAACTGTAAAAATAAAATTCCTTAAAGGAAATATATTTTTGATTACTAATATTACTGTTCCCACTATAATAAAAATTATTATACTTAAATATGTGTAATTTTGTCTTTGATACATTTAATTGAAATACTGTAGAATTTAATTAATTCCTATGGAGCACTTCTTCTACGGGGGAGTGCCAATATGGCCGACCAGTGGCTTCAAAGCCTCTCAATGGCCAATACATAGCATCAGCAATCTAGGGTTTATATATTATTGTATTTTACAGTCTAAAGCAGGAGACGAGACAGTTTGATGTATGTCTGTAGGCCTTGGA
>NW_019943433.1:51315-55045 GCF_002910315.2 Salvelinus sp. IW2-2015 | reverse complement strand
ACAGTTAGGGAAAGATAACCACAATTGTGTGTGTGGTGTGTGTGTGTTGTGTGTGTGTGTGTGTGTGTGTGGTGTGGTGTGTGTGTGTGTGTGTGTGTGTGTGTGTGTGTGTGTGTGTGTGTGTGTGTGTTGTGTGTGTGTGTGTGGGTGTGTGTGTGTGTGTGTGTGTTGTGTGTGTGTGTGTGTGTGGTGTGTGTGTGTGGTGTGTGTGTGTGTCGTCTTGCTCAGGTGTGGTGAGTGTGTGATGGCCGTCGTGCTCTGAGGCCTGTACATCGTCTGGGATGTGGGGCAGGGTCACTCAGGCTGTGAGGATAATTTAATCTATTATCTGCGTCTATTTCAGTAGAACTTAGTTTGAATTAACTACTATTTATACACTGCGGTATTATTATTTGGTTCAGGGGTGCAGATTCTCACTCATTGAGAATGACATTTTGGAAAGGATGGGATAATCTTGTCTACAATATACGAACTTTACTTTTTTCTAAAAAATAAACACGCCGTTTTCTTCCTCTATCTAACTTGCTATTTTCTTCTGTCTAAACATAAACTTCTAATGGTGTTCCCCTATCCTCCTAGAATCTACACCGGTAGGGATTTGGACTTTAGCATGTTGTAAAATGTGCTGCAGGGTCGGGGCCTTAGTCTGATGGTGGCCAGCGAAGAGTTGTTTTTTTCCTTGTGTTTTTCTTTTTTTATTTTTTTTTTGTTTTTTTTTCTTTTGTACTTTTTTTTTTTTTTTCTCTCTCTCTCTCTTTCCCCCTCACCCCGCTCTCTCTCCCTCTCTCTCAGGTCTCTCTGGCCCTTGGTCTCCTGGTGGTGACCTCTGGTCTGGTCAGTCTGTCCGTGGGTTACTCCGGCCCCTCCAGGATCGAGTCCTTCAGGGAGCGGGGCCTCGTCTTCATAGACACCCAGGCTGTCAGCTTTAACAGGGGTCTGCATCACTGCGTGGCGGCCGGGATCGGTCTCACCTGCCTGGGAACGGGTCTGACCGTGGCGGGCCTCCTTTTCTGGTCCTTCTCTAGGAGCCGATTGAAAGAGAGGCTATATCGGAGAGAGAGTGAGAAGGGAGGGGTGGAGTGTGGAAGGAAGGGAGGGACAGAGGGGGGAGCACAGGGGGAGATGGGGATGGCTGTTATGAAGGCCCCTGGAGCAGGGGATGGGAAGGTGCCTGCCACCCTGTCCAAAGTGGAAACGGTACAGCCATCAGGAAGAGAATCCCCATAGGGTGACCACTGGTTTTACACGGTCTTTATGTGGTGCACATGTGTCCTCTTTTAAAATGAGCTGAATTTTGTCAAATCACATATGTTGAAATGTCTATAAGCTATTTGAATRGTGGTCTTGATAAGGAGGGATTTGGTACAACTCTCATACATTTGTTCTTTGAATTTACTCGTCAATGAATTTTGCATCGTATTCCACCTCACTGTTWTAAAATATAAGAAATGTACTTTTCTCATGTCATTTTAGAACAAATGGGAAGACCTATTTGAATTTTACTCAATTCAATAACACTCTTTCTCCTAAGAGGAATTTTGTGTTGGGTAAAGCAATCCGTGTGGAATTGAATACATACAATGCATACATGAATATACTGTATTATCACATGATTTATAGCGGGTGTGTTTACCCACATGCGTAAACACTCCCGCCCCATTGAGCATCACACCCATTACCTGTATTCTTGGTCTCCAGGCAACCTGTATGTGTTCTATTTTCACGCACCCGAACCAACAACCTTCTCTCTAATTGGTCAATTTATTCCAAGCTCTTATTGGCCATCAATGCATGTCCCTGTTCTTCAGCTGCACTGATGTGAACACCTGGACAGGTAGAAGCAATGTAGGGGAAAGCGTACTGGGAACTTGCTTACACTTGTCGAATTCTTTGTCAATGTAGTGTAGATGAAGGGAAGGAGAGGAGGAAAGGAAACAGCTGAAGACCATTGAGATACAGCCTGTATGAAGTGTCTAAGTTCAACTGTCATGAGGAACCTTGTTAACATTTCACTCAACATGATGTGGAGTGAAGTGAATAGGTATAGTATAGTATAACTGCATAGTATATACCTGTATAGCATATACCTGTATAGTATACCTGCATTGTATATACCTCCAATTCTCACATAAAAGTCATACAATACAGGGTTACCCATACGGTATACATTACAGGGTGTACCTACAGGTGCTGTACCATACAGGTGTGTACCATACAGGTGTGTACCATACAGGTGTGTACCATACGGTGTGTACCATACAGGTGTGCTACATACAGTATACAATACAGGTGATATACAATACAGGTGTGTACCAGTACAGGTGTGTACATACAGGTGGTGTGCCATACAGGTGTGTTACCATTACAGGTATACAATACGGTGTGTATCCAACAGGTATGTACAATACAGGTATGTACCATAAAAGTTATTACAATACAGGTGTGTACCATACAGGATTGTACCATACAGTATACAATACAGGTGTTGTACCACACGGTCTACATACAGGTTAGTACATTAAAGTATACAATACAGGGTGTTACCTTACAGGTGCGCTTGTTACCAAACAGGTATACAATACAGGTGTGTTACCCATACAGGTGTTGCTACCATACAGGTGTGTACCTACAGGTGTGTTACCATACAGGTGTTGTACCATACAGGTGGTTGTACTCAGGTATACATACAGGTGTGTAACCACACAGGTATTACATCACAAGGATGTACCATAAAGTATACAATACAGTGTGTACCATACAGTGTTGTACCATTACAGGTATACATACAGGATGGTTGTACCATACAGGTTTACAATACAGGTGTGTACCACACAGGTATAACCAATACAGGTATGTTACATACAGGTTATACAATACAGGTGTGTAACCACCAGGTGGTGTACCATTGCAGGTGTGTACCATACAGCATTATTACTATACAGGTATGTCCACCAGTTCAATAGCAGTGGTATAAAGTACCATCAGTATGATAGTGTGTACCACACAGGTGTGTTACCATACAGGTGTGTAACCATACAAGCTTAACTATACAGGTAATCGTACCACCACAGGTATACATACAGGTATGTACCGATACAGGTATACATACAGGTGTGTACCACACAGGTGTGCACCATACAGGTGTGTACCATACAGCTTACTATAAAGGTTGTACCAGCCACAGGTATAAATTAGCAGGTATGTACACACAGGTATACAATTACAGGTAGTGCGTGGTACCATACAGGTGTACATACGAATATACAGGTATGCCCTGCGTACACAATACAGGTGTTGTACCATACAGGTGTAACAATTAGGTGTTAGCATACAACAGTTAGTCATACAGGTAGTACACAGAAATACAGGTATGTACCATACAGGTATACAATACAGGTGAAGTGTACCACCACAGGTAATACGTATGTACCATTAGGAAACAGGTTGTGTACCAGGGTACATACATACTGATACAGTTGTACCAACAGGTATAAACAATACAGGTAGGTGTACCATACAGCGTATCACAATACAGGTGTGTACATAAAGTGTATATCATACAGGTGTGACACATACAGCTAATACATACAGGTATGTTACCACACACGTAAACTATAAGGTATGTAGTTACAATCAGAACCATACAGGTATACAATCAGGTATGTACCATACAGTGTATTACAATACAGGTTATCAACAGGTATAATACTTGACAGGTATGTACCACACA
>NW_019943433.1:47166-48118 GCF_002910315.2 Salvelinus sp. IW2-2015 | reverse complement strand
AGTGGAGAAAACGGTTGTCTGCTGAATAAACCCCTGATCTGCAAACTCTACCTGGAGTTGAATTACTGATGTTCTACTGACTCAGGTCTCGACATTAACACTTGTCTTCTTGTCCGGGACAAGTAAAAAAACATTTAGGATAAGACTGTATATCGCAATATCAAACAATTTCTCAGATCAGAATTGGATCAGAGATGCCCAACATTGGAATAATACATAAATAACAAAGCCTACAGGTCAAAGTGTAGGATATATGCATATTGGCTACAGCCTTGTGTCCAAACCAATGCTGACATGAGGGAGGCGCCAGGAAATGTAGCATMATTTAAATGAAACTTTGAGTTACATGAAGTACCAGTCAAAAGTTTGGACATGMTTATTTATTCCATGTTTTATTTTTCCTTAAATTAGTGGAGACATCAGAACAATGAAATAACACATATGGAATCATGTAGCAACCAAAAAGGTGTTAAAAAAATCAAAATATATTTGAGATACTAGAAAAGTTAAATTCCACAAATGAAAAGTTAATTTGTGGAATTTCTTTCCTTCTTAATGCGTTTGAGCCAATCAGTTGTGTTGTGACAAAGTAGGGTTGGTATACAGAATATAGCCCTATTTGGTAAAAGACCAAGTCCATATTATGGCAAGAACAGCTAAAATAAGCAATAACAAACGACAGTCCATCATTACTTTAAGTCATCTGGAAAATGTCCTTCTTTCACATGGCACAAACTATCAAGGCACAAGGCAAGACCCAGATGCAGACACAGGACGCAGATGGTTGGAGTCTTACAATGTTAATTAATCCAAAAAGAGGTAGGCAAGAGAATGGTTGTGGACAGGCAAAAAGGTCCAAACCAGATCAGAGTCCAAAAGGTACCGAAGGGCAGGCAGATTCACGGTCAGGGCAGGCAGGGTGATCAGGCAGGTGGGAAAGTAGTCCAGAGTC
>NW_019943433.1:34278-39501 GCF_002910315.2 Salvelinus sp. IW2-2015 | reverse complement strand
GCGTCCTCTGTAGCTCAGTTAGTAGAACATGGTCCTCTGTACCTCAGTTAGTAGAACATGGTCTCTGTACCTCAGTTAGTAGAACATGGTCCTCTGTAAACTCAGTTAGTAGAACATGGTCCTCTGTAACTCAGTTGGTAGACATGGTCCTCTGTAACTCAGTTGGTAGAGAAAGGCTCTTGCAGTGCCAGGATAGTGTGTTGATTCCGGGGACCACCCGTACATAAGATATATGCACAAATGACAAAGATATTGACAGAACGTCTGATAAATGACATATGTATAAAAATATTGTGTATTTTTACTCACAATCATCATGAGAAACCATCACCTTCAGTGAATGTTTCTCCTTCCATCACAGCTCTGTGGTAATATGTTTTTTACCTCAGAGGAGAATACCTCTTCAGTGGACAATCAGGCTGAAACATTGCTAGGCTCACATCATTTCTGCTTGTGACATGTTCTGTCACCTTACAATGACCAGTGTTCTGTCACCTTAGAATGAACGTTGTTCTGTCACCTTACAATGAGCGTTGTTCTGTCACCTTACAATGAACGTTGTTCTGTCACCTTACAATGAACGTTGTTCTGTCACCTTACAATGAACGTTGTTCTGTCACCTTACAATGAGCGTTGTTCTGTCATTACACCTTAGAATGAACGTTGTTCTGTCACCTTACAATGAGCAGTGTTCTGTCACCTTACAATGACAGTTGTTCTGTCACCTTAGAATGAACGTTGTTCTGTCACCTTACAAATGAACGTTGTTCTGTCACCTACAATGAACGTTGTTCTGTCACCTTACAATGAACGTTGTCTGTCACCTTACAATGAACGTTGTTCTGTCACCTTACAATGAACGTTGTTCTGTCACCTTACAATGAACGTTGTTCTGTCACCTTACAATGAACGTTGTTCTGTACCTTACAATGAACGTTGTTCTGTCACCTTACAATGAACGTTGTTCTGTCACCTTACAATGAACGTTGTTCTGTCACCTTACAATGAACAGTGTTCTGTTACCTTAAAATGAACAGTGTTCTGTCACCTTACAATGACCAGTGAGAGTCAAGGATGCTTGCTTGGCCCCCTACACTGTTTTGCATATTTTGAGGTAAGTGACTGCACTTATCTAAATGAAGGCCTCCGTGTAGAGTCCCCCCATGCCAGGCGTGTGTCCCTACTGCTTCATCATTGTAGGATATATGGGGGGAGAGACGGCTCAAGGGATTGGAGGTAATATTGCATGGTTATAGTTAGTGCAGTTTTTCTTCTGTGTACACTAGCTGTTTGGCCTCCCAAATGGCAACCTACAGTATTCCCTATGTAGTGCACTAGTTTTGACCAGGGCCCACAGTGATCACAACCCTAAGTAGTACACTAGGCAAAGAATAGGGTGCCATTTGTGATTGTAGGGTCGTCGCGCTGACTAAAGACCAAGGCCAATTCCAAGTGTCTGGCAGTTGGCAGACCCGTACCCGATACACCGTCTACTCGCCTATCGGCATGACAACGGTAGAGATGAAAAGACCTGGCGCGACCCGGCCACTCCCCCTTTCCCGGCACACTCCGGATTACAAGATAACACTCCAGAGGGCCATTAAAYGGCAGAACATCCACTTATAAACGTTCTAACCAAGGACAGGATGGCACCGTGACAGCAGGGGCCCGCCAAATGGCTCGCTCCTGCTCTTATCGGACAGAATCCAGACTAGTCATATGGAATCAGGAGGACATTCTTGTTAACMCCAACACAACCTTTACTTAAGGATCTGGGCTGGGAGGCAAAAAGTCTACTGATGCAAACTATGATCATAGACATGTTAAATTGTGTATTCTCCCCCCGTTGTGATTRACTTCTCTCTTTAAAAGAGAACAGGTGAACATGTCATGTTTTGCAAACTATATATACAAAAGTATTTGGACACCCCTTCAAATTAGTGGATTTGTCTATTTTCAGCCACACCCGTTGCCGACAGGTGTATAAATTCGAGCACACAGCCATGCAATCTCTATAGACAAACATTGACAGTAGAATGGCCTTACTGAAGATCTCAGTGACTATCAATGTGGCACTGTCATAGGATGCCACCTTTACAGCAAGTCAGTTCGTCAAATTTCTGCCCTGCTATAGCTCCCCTGGTCAACTGTAAGTGCTGTTATTGTGAAGTGGAAACGTCTAGGAGCAACAACGGCTCAGCTGCGAAGTGGTAGGCCACACAAGCTCACAGAACGGAAGCACCAAGTGATAAAAATGGTCTGCACTCGGGTTGAAACACTCACTACCGAGTTCCAAACTGCCTCTAGAAGCAACGTCAGCACAAGAACTGTTTGTTTCCATGGCGCCGAGCAGCCGTACACAAGCCTAAGATCACCGTGTGCTATGCCAAGCGTCGGCTGGAGTGGTGTAAAGCTTGTTGCCATTGGACTCCGGAGCAGTGGAAACGCGTTCTCTGTAGTGATGAATCACACTTCACCATCTGGCAGTCCGACGGACGAATCTGGGTTTGGCGGATGCCAGGAGAACGCTACCTGCCACTACCCCTGGCCAACTGCTTCCTTAGCTGATCAGTTGATAATCTGTCATTTTATACTGTAGTATTATCTTGTTTTTATAATAAATCTTTGTTTTATAAAATAATATTACTGTCTCTGAGATTTTGAATCTGGCTTATAATTGTGGCAGGTATAATTGTAACAGGTAAAATTGTAACAGGTATAATTGTAACAGATATAATTGTGACAGGTAAAATTGTGACAGGTATAATTGTAACAGGTAAAATTGTAACAGGTATAATTGTAACAGGTATAATTGTAACAGATATAATTGTGACAGGGTAAAATGTGACAGGTATAATTGTAAACAGGTATAATTGTAACAGAGTATAAATTGTAACAGATATAATTGTGACAGGTATAATTGTAACAGGTATAAAATTGTGTAACAAGGTTATAATTGTAACAGTATAATTGTAACAGATATAATTTGGACAGTATAATTGTAACAGGTATAACTGTAACATATAATTGTAACAGTTATTGTAACAGGTATAATTGTAACAGGTATAATTGTAACAGGTATAAAATATTGTAACAGGTATAATTGTACAGATATAATGTGACAGTATAATTGTGAACAGGTATAATTTAAAGGCATAATTGTAACAGGTATAATTGTAACAGATATAAATTGTGACAGGGTATAATTGTAACAGGTATAATTGTAACAGGTATAATTGTAACAGATATAATTGTGACAGGTAAAATTGTGACAGGTAAAATTATGACAGGTAAAATTGTGACAGGTATACTTGCCTATCTCCTGTGTGATGTAGTGTCTTTGTCCGACGATGTTATCTCTTTTCGAGAATATTGCTTTTACCAACATTTACATTTACCTCTGCCTACCTCTGCCTACCTCTGTCCACCTCTGTCCACCTCTGTCACCTCTGTCCACCTCTGTCCACCTCTGCCTACCTCTGCCTACCTCTGCCTACCTCTGCCTACCTCTGCCTACCTCTGCCTACCTCTGCCTACCTCTGCCTACCTCTGCCTACCTCTGTCTACCTCTGTCTACCTCTGTCTACCTCTGTCTACCTCTGCCTACCTCTGCCTACCTCTGTCTACCTCTGTCTACCTCTGCCTACCTCTGCCTACCTCTGCCTACCTCTGCCTAATTCAATAGTGTTATTTTTCTCTCAAGTTTGCTGATATGTTAGCATTAAGTTTTAGGCTGTGTTTACACAGGCAGCCCAATTCTGATATTTTCACTAATTGGTCTTTTGACCAATCAGATCAGCTTTTTTGCCCATAATTGGGCATAATTTCAGAATTGGGCCGCCTGTGTAAACACATTGTCTACCATGATACAGCAAATGTTTTGTAAGGTAAATGAGGTAGTTCAAATGTTGCATGTTTGCTTTTTGATACTGTCTATTGGAAACTCTTTTAACACTGAAAGAAAAACAACTTGACGAAAATAAGTTAAGTAAGTAAGATAAGTTAAAAAAAAATTGTATTATCAGTAAAAAAAATAAAATCAAGATGGGGAATAGTTTTCAAGGTCTTTCAAACACCTTCAAGTATCTGTCTATTTTTTTATTGTCAGTTTCGATCTGAAGAATACATTGAAGACATCTCTTTTTCTTTTTTTATCTTGAGTGGAACCTCACCAGTCTCCAGTGTGTGTTGTACATTAGCCTTAATGAGGAAGATACTCACACTGAAACTCACGACGACCACACCAGGAAGGGAAAGTGAGTCTTTTTTATTTTTTGCTGTCTGTTTCTGCTTTCTGCTGAATGTCTGGATCCTTGCTGATCCAGTAAAGGGATACTTCCTGAAACATTGCAGAATAAACTATTAACATGACAGTACTCAGTATACTGTTAACATGACAGTACTCTGTAACAACAGGAACCTCCTAACCATACATTCCATCAATAGTCAGATCTTTAGAATTGTTTTTATTCATACAATTTCAAAGATCAAAGAGTTTTGACTTTAAAGATCTATCGGTCCTCAAATTTCTTGAACATGTCCAGTAACGTAATCTCTCATGTTGAAGATGGAGTTTTCCTCCACCTTGTGGCTCTGCAAGAGGCTAGACCTGGGTTATTACCAGCTCACCATCATTCCTCCACCTTGTGGCTCTGCAAGAGGCTAGACCTGGGTTATAACCAGCTCACCATCATTCCTCCACCTTGTGGCTCTGCAAGAGGCTAGACCTGGGTTATTACCAGCTCACCATCATTCCTCCACCTGTGGCTCTGCAAGAGGCTAGGACCTGGGTTATAACCAGCTCACCATCATTCCTCCACCTTGTGGCTCTGCAAGAGGCTAGCCTGGGTTATAACCAGCTCACCATCATTCCTCACCTTGTGGCTCTGCAAGAGGCTAGACCTGGGTTATAACCAGCTCACCATCATTCCTCCACCTTGTGGCTCTGCAAGAGGCTAGACCTGGGTTATTACCAGCTCACCATCATTCCTCCACCTTGTGGCTCTGCAAGAGGATAGGCCTGGGTTATTACCAGCTCACCATCATTCCTCCACCTTGTGGCTCTGCAGGAGCTAGACCTGGGTTATTACCAGCTCACCGTCATTCCTCCACCTTGTGGCTCTGCAAGAGGCTAGACCTGGGTTATTACCAGCTCACCGTCATTCCTCCACCTTGTGGCTCTGCAAGAGGCTAGACCTGGGTTATTACCAGCTCACCGTCATT
>NW_019943433.1:27269-33464 GCF_002910315.2 Salvelinus sp. IW2-2015 | reverse complement strand
AGTTATTACCAGCTCACCATCATTCCTCCACCTTTGTGCTCTGCAGAGGCTAGACCTGGTTATACCAGCTCACCATCATTCCTCCACCTTGTGGCTCTGCAAGAGGCTAGGACCTGGTATATAACCAGCTCACCATCATTCCTCCACCTTGTGGCTCTGCAAGAGGCTAGACCTGGGTTATTACCAGCTCACCGTCATTCCTCCACCTTGTGGCTCTGCAAGAGGCTAGACCTGGGTTATTACCAGCTCACCATCATTTCAGACCACGTGTTTCAGGGCCAAGCTGTCAGCGCTACACCTAAATAACAACCTAATCACAGCTATTGGGTCGTCATCCTTTCAGTCTCTCTCTGGACTACACGTAGAGAACATAACCAACAAAAAACTGCACAGTCTAAAGAAGATTCAGCCTATTATACAATTACCACATCATTCAGAAGATGTACATTGGGACGAATGGATTTACCCAGTTTTTTCAATCAAGAGAAATATCGGGTTGATAGGGTTGAGAGTGCTTGATGTGTCTGGGAATCCGTTGGACATCTCCGTCGTCACAGGAAGTGTTTTTTTCCGAACCTTCAGAAGATAAACTTAGCCTACTGTGGCCATAATGGAAGCACGCAATGGGATGTGGCAGAAAGGTATTTTCTGAGGAACGTGTCGAGTCTTGACGTGAGTGGAATCCACATGTCTCTGGAGGTTATGAGCGTGTTGCTGCGGAGCTTCGACTCCCTGTTAGAATCTCTGACACGTTTCTCATTTAGGAATAGAGACGTCGACCTATTCAAAGGTTCTCACCAATATTGCCTGCCACATACCGACACTGAGAATACTACAATTTAGATATAACAACATCAGTTTTGTTTCTGAGGAACTCCTGCGGTCCTGCTCCCAGCTGACAGATCTGGGAATGCAATATAATAATATGATTGATCTGTCTGACTCTTCATTCTGGCAAATGAAGCAGCTGCGAAATCTGGAATTGGGACACAACATGCTTTCATCTGTTCCAAAATCCACAAGGAATCTCCCCACTCTGGAAGTCCTGGATCTCAGCTTCAATAGAATCAATAAACTAGACTGCTCAGATTTTGCCAATCTTACTGGACTCACACAACTCTTCCTTCACAAAAACAAAATCCCTCAATTTGAAAGATGTGTTTTCCAGGATTTGAAGTCTATAAAGGTCCCAAACATTGGAAAAAAAAACAAATCCTGGCCTTGAGTGAATCTTTCAAGAATGGTTTGCAAAAAAACTAGAGATATTGGATTTGCGAGGCAATAAACTAAGTTCTGTCAGAAAAGAAGACTTTAAAAGCTTACAATCACTCAAGGAATTGCTTTTATTCAACAATCAAATTATCAGCTTAGAAGATGGGGCATTTGAGGTGATGGTCAACCTTAGAAGATGGGGCATTTGAGGTGATGGTCAACCTTAGAAGATGGGGCATTTGAAGTGATGGTCAACCTTAGAAGATGGGGCATTTGAGGTGATGGTCAACCTTAGAAGATGGGGCATTTGAGGTGATGGTCAACCTTAGAAGATGGGGCCATTTGAAGGTGATGGTCAAACTTATAGAAGCCTTACTCTTTCAGCAAATAGAACCAGCCAAACTGAAACTAGAGACCCGGGGTGTTCAGAGGACTAACACGCTTAACCAGTCTCAGTATTTCTTCCAATCATATCAAGTATAAAACAGATGATAAACCCAACCCTGCACCCTTTTATCACCTGACATCACTCAAGATTCTATAAACGGATGGATAATATACCATCAAACTTTCTCGTTTGAACCATATCAGGCCAAACGAAAAACCCAACATAGAAACACAAACATAGATAACCCACCCAACTCACGCCCTGACCATACTAAAACAAAGAAATAACAAAAGAACTAAGGTCAGAACGTGACAGACACATTCATTCACCAGACACACTGAGGTACCTTGACGTCAGCAGTAATGTGTTCTCAACCCTTTGCTCCAGAGCTGTTTCTTCCAATGCCAAAAATAAGCAGAATATATCTGTCCAAATCCCAACTTCAGTCTTTGGATTTCCTCATACTAGCCAATCTATCTCAAGTTGCATTTCTGCTGTTGGAAAACAAACCAGATTAGAGAGATCAATGAGACAATGATACATTCTCTCCCTGTCTTAACGTCCTTGAAAATGAATAATAACCGTTTCATATGTGACTGTAGAAATGCTTGGTTCAGCCAGTGGGTGGAGGACAATAACTAAACACAAGTTGGTGAAACCCATGGCTATAACTGCAGCTATCCAGACAATCTGAGGGGCACTAAACTGTTGGACCTTGACACCCGTCCGTGTTCAGTAGACGTTGGCTTCTTCTACTTCCTGTCCACCACTTCTCTCGTCCTCCTCACCCTACTGGGGTCCTTCATCTACCATCTCCTGAGATGCCAAGTTGCCTATTCCTACTAGCTCTTTCTGGCATTTCTCTACGACACCAAGCGGAGGAACAGGCGTGCAGCTAATCAGTATGATGCCTTCGTCTCCTACAACACCCACGATGAGCCCTGGGTCCTGAGGGAGCTGCTGCCAGAGCTGGAGGGGCAGCAGGGCTGGAAGCTGTGTCTGCACCACCGGGACTTCCAGCCAGGCAAACCCATCATAGAAAACATCACAGATGCCATCTACGGGAGCCGCAAGACCATCTGTGTGATCAGCCATCACTATCTGGAGAGTGAGTGGTGCTCCAGAGAGATACAGGTGGCCAGGTAGGTCTAACAATCTTCAATTACCTATACAGTTATAAGAATATTTTGACGATAAATACACAATGCAGAGGATGGGAGGACTGAAAACTAGAGTACTAATTGTCAATAGGTAATTGTAAATATAAGTTGGGTTTCAGTTCAACAGCTGTTTAGAAACTGTGGAATGTCAGTCCTGAACTCAGAGCTACATGTGCTACATGCTGTACATTGAGTCTGGAGCAGGATACTTGTTATTTGGCCATTGGCCCAGTTGTACTGCAAGGACTTCTGATTGATAAACCCCAGGCGAGGGTGGGGGGTTATAAATGGCATCCTGTCCCTTTGTTCTGTGGAGAAAAGCTGAGGACAGGGGAGACTGAATATCTCCCTCCCAACATAACATCTATGATTTGTCCTTCTCAAATAAACCTAGTTTTCTCCCCCTGATTTGCTTTGGAGTTTGTGTTATTGAAGAATAACATCAACTGCTAACACAGTACACATAAACACACACATACTGTACGTCATAAAGACTTTCTACTTTACTCTCCAGCTTCCGTCTGTTTGACGAGCAGAAGAATGTGTTGATCCTGGTGTTTCTGGAGGAGATCGCAGACCAGCAGCTCTCTCCCTACCACAGCATGAGGAGGCTGCTGAAGAGACAGACCTACCTCAGCTGGCTCCGAGCTGGGGAGTACACCGGGGTCTTCTGGCAGAAACTACTAGAAACTCACTTCTTCATTAGAGAATTACCCAAGGACCATTATTCATCCAAACGGCTGTGTAACCGCCTATGATAATGCCACTGTCCTCACATCTCATCTCATCCTCCCTCTTTAATCTCACACCCCAGCCCTGAAAGCTATAAAAGAGAGAAGCATCGCTCAGTCAAATGATCTGAAAACATCATATGCTAACTTTGGTTAGTACTCTGGAGACCAGGGTCTGCCCTGCTGAGCAGAACCCAATCTTCACTGGGGTGGAGAGATGGTGACAGACATAAACTAAATGTACTAACCTTTAACCTATATGTTCTGAACTTTATCAGACATGTYATGATATAAACATGACTGAAAGTTATTGACAAATACTAATGCATCCTATAATTAGAAATTCAGCTAATTTACTTGTGTATAGTTACATGCCTACCCAGCTAGCAAAATCTTGAACAAAATGTGAAGTGGGTCACTGACTGCAGACGTGTTGCTACTATAAGTTTGCTCTSAGGGTCATTTTTTATTAACTTGCTTAGCTTTGCCTAATATCATTGGTGTTTTTTTTTCTTCAAGTAAGATAAAATGTACAACTATTATAAAAAATAGTGTCCTACATAATTTTTTTGATGTTAATTTGTCCTTTTGATTTGTAATGTTTATGATGAATAAAAGTTTAGAATAGTCACACCTTTGTCAGTTATGCTTCATTTGAACTAGCAAGCCACTTGTTAGCTAATGCTAGTGTAACGGATGTGAAATGGCTAGCTAGTTAGCGGGTACGCGCTAGTAGCGTTTCAATCAGTTACGTCACTTGCTCTGAAACCTAGAAGTAGTGTTGCACCTTGCTCTGCAAGAGCCGCGGCCTTTGTGGAGCGATGGGTAACGATGCTTCGTGGGCGACCGTTGTTGATGTGTGCAGAGGGTCCCTGGTTCGCGCCCGTGTCAGGGCGAGGGGACGGTTTAAAGTTATACTGTTACACTAGCTAGCTGACAAGCTAATGAAGATAACTATTGCTAGCTAGCTGACAAGCTAATGAAGATAACTATTGCTAGCTTGCTGACAAGCTAATGAAGAATTAAACTATTGCTAGCTAGCTGACAAGCTAATGAAGATAACTATTGCTAGCTAGCTGACAAGCTAATGAAGATAACTATTGCTAGCTTGCTGACAAGCTAATGAAGATAACTATTGCTAGCTAGCTGACAAGCTAATGAAGATAACTATTGCTAGCTAGCTGACAAGCTAATGAAGATAACTATTGCCTAGCTTGCTGACTGGCTGACCAAGCTAATGAAGATAACTATTGCTAGCTAGCTGACAAGCTAATGAAGATAACTATTGCTAGCTAGCTGACAAGCTAATGAAGATAAAAACAAAATCAAAACACTCAGATGAAGATAACTAACTTAGCTAGCTGGTTAGTTTGCTAGATTCAATTCACATGATGATCTTGATATACTTTTAGCTACTACACACACTATCCTTACAGACTGTAATAAACAGTGGGGCTTGAACCACCAATGATTACAAGGCAAGCAGGATGATGCAGACCTCCTAGAGCTGTAGTACAGAGGGCGCGCTTATACACAACAGGGCTCCTTCTGATGTCGCAATTCCAGGGTGTACAGTGGCAGGTCCACCACTAGAGGGCACGCTATCTCCATAAATGTCACTGAGTGTGCAAAAACATTAGGAACACCGTCCAATATTGAGTTGCACCCCCTTTTGCCCTCTGAACAGCCTCAATTCATCAGGGCATGGACTCTACAGGGTGACAAAAGTGTTCCACAGGGATGCTGGCCCATATTGACTCCAATGCTTCCTGCAGTTATATCCAGGTGGCTGGTAGTACTTTGGGCAGTGGACCATTCTTGACACACAGGGGAAACTGTTGAGCATGAAAAACCCAGCAGCGTTGCAGTTCTTGACACAAACCGGTGCGCCTGGCACCTACTACCCTAACCTGTTCAAAGGCACTTAAATCTTTTGTCTTGCCCATTGACCCCCTGAACGTCACACCTACACAATCCATGTCTCAATTGTCACAAGGCTTAAAAAGCCTTCTTTAACCCGTCTCCTCCCCTTCGTTTACACTTATTGAAGTGGATTTAACAAGTGACATCAATAAGGGATCGTAGCGTTCACCTGGATTCACCTTGGTCAGTCTATGTCATGGAAGGAGCAGGTGTTCCTAATGTTTTGTACACTCAGTGTATAACGTCAAGAGCCTGTGTGATATGGAAATGTAACCACAAGTACAATGATTATAGACTTCTGAAATGCTGTGAACACACTGTACGTGGTGTCGCCTGCGGTTGATGTTGAAATACTTCTCAGAGAGTGTAGCTACTGCCTGAGGTACCTTCTACTCAGCCACCTGCACAGAAACTCAGATATACACACAACACCAACGACGATCAAATCATTCCCTGAGGGAACATGTGCGTTAAGTATTTAAATGACATTTTATTCCATTGAGTGAAACACTAATTAGTGTTGGGTAACATTTGGATAAAGAGCATCAGGGCTGAGATCACTAAACTGTTGAATAAACACTATCAGAAGATGTGTTGTTGAATAAACACTATCAGAAGACAGAGGAAGATCATCAGGGACTCCCAGCCACCCGAGCTATGGCCTGTTCACCCCGCCTCCTCCACTCAGAGCATCATGGCAGACTGGCCAATTGCTTCTACCCCTAGACCATAAGGCTGATGAATAGCCACTAGGTGGCTTCCTGCTCCGCCTGCCCCCCCC
>NW_019943433.1:7510-23125 GCF_002910315.2 Salvelinus sp. IW2-2015 | reverse complement strand
CCCCTTGCCTGCCCCCCCCCCCCCCCTGCTGCTCCCCCATAGAAATTCCCTATCGGACTCTCACCCCCCCCTCCCTGCTGCTCCCCCTATAGAAATTCCCTATTGGACTCTCACCCCCCCCCTCCCCGCTGCTCCCCCTATAGACATTCCCTAACAGACTCTCACCCCCCCTAGCTGCCTCCCGATAGACATCCCTAACGGAATCTTACCCCCCCCCCCCTCCCTGATGCTCCCCCTATAGACATTCCCTAAAGGATCTCTCACCCCCCTGCTGCTCCCCCTATAGACATTCCCTAACGGACTCTTACCCCCCCCCCCTCCTGGCTGCTCCCTATAGACATTCCCTAACGGACTCTACTCCCCCCCTCCCTGCTGCTCCCCTATAGACATTCCCTAACGGACTCTTACCCCCCCCCTCCCTGCTGCTCCCCCTATAGACATTCCCTAACAGACTCTTACCCCCCCCCCTCCCTGCTGCTCCCCCTATAGACATTCCCTAACAGACTCTTACCCCCCTCCCTGCTGCTCCCCCTATAGACATTCCTAACAGACTCTTACCTCCCACCCACACACACCACACACAGTTGTAAATGTGTAAAATTATATTATCATTATTATTATAATATCTGGATTTTGTCTAATTTACTTATCTTTTTATTTATTTAACTTTTTTATTTGACCTGCTGTGTTAGAGCCAGAGCGTAAGATGTTCCCTGTACCCTGCAATTACATCTGCATCACTGTACATTGTGACTAATGAACTCTATCTATCTATATCTATATCTATCTATCTATCTATCTATCTATCTATCTATCTATCTATCTATCTATCTACTATCTATCTATATATCTAACTATCTATCTATCAATTCAATTCAATCAAGGGGCTTTATTGGCATGGGAAACATGTGTTAACATTGCCAAAGCAAGTGAGGTAGATATTATACAAAAGTGAAATAAACAATACAAATTAACAGTAAACATTACACATACAGAAGTTTCAAAACAATAAAGACATTACAAATGTTATATTATATTATACTGTCAGGTTTTGGCCAGGACTGTTCAGGTTTTGGTCACTAGATGTCCCCATTGCACCTTTTTGTACCTTTTGTTTTTTCCTTGCTCTAATATTGTTTGCACCTGTGTGTCGTTCCCTTGTTAGTATTTAAACCCTGTGTGTTCCTCAGTTCTTGGCTCAGTGTTTGTATGTGTAGCACCCAGCCCCAGCCCCAGCCTTGTTGTGAACATATATTTCTCTTATTGGATTTTCCAGAGGTTCTCTGGTTTTAGTGCTTGTGTATTTTGAGTAGTCTTTTGAGGTTTGTTTTCCCTGCTGTTTTACCACTTTGTGGAGTTTCTTTGTATTTTGGAGGATATCCATTTTGTGCCTCTTGGCTTTATTTTTGGACGTGGTGATTTATATTCTTTGCCTGAAGATCTTGTCCTTTTATTAAACCCCATCTCTAGTACTGCTGAGTCTGCCTCATCTTCTGGGTTCTGCCGACTATTAGTGACTGTTTCTCTCACCGGGTCCTGACAGAAACACTGAGCCATTAAAAAGAACCCAGAGGCAGCCAGTACCCAGGACTTTTTTCCCATGCTGTCCCACCACGAGGGGACTGTCCAACTGTCACGAAGCTGCCTGGTTCAGCAAGAGGCCTTACTGGCTGGACATTCTCAACTTCTGTCGGAGTGATGACTTTCATAAAACAGATTTCTGATCAATTTTCCCCTGCAACCGCTTCTGCTCCAGTTCATCAGAGTCAAGTGCCCGTGGCAGTTAACCCCCTGGCTGAACCTCGTCTGCCGCCTCCCCAACGGTTCTCAGTGTGATCCGAGTGTTTGTAAGGGGTTTTTCACCCAATGTTCTCTCTCCTTCGAGCTGCAACCCTCGTCGTTCCCACCGACCGGTTCAAGATAGCATATATCATCACCCTGCTGTCGGAAAACGCCCTAGCCTGGGCTACTGCTGTGTGGGATGCCCAAAGTCCCTGCTGTGCCAGCTACTCTACCTTTGCTGAAGAATTCAAGCGAGTGTTTCAAGATCCCACCAGGGGTCCTGACTCAGCCAAACAGCTCCTGACTCTCAGCCAAGGTCGGCGCAGCGTGACGGACTATGCCATCCAGTTCCGCACGGTGGCAGCAGCGAGTGGCTGGAACGACGAGGCGCTCACAGTGTGTTTTTTGAAGGGTCTTTCCGACACCATCCAAGATGAACTGGCCACTCGGGAACCACCGGACAACCTCGAGTCCCTGATCAAGTTGGCTTCACGCATAGACCAGCGTCTGAGAGAGAGAGAGCTCAACCGTAGATCTCTTCACCCTAGCTCCTATCGGTCCCAGCTCCGAGTCTCCACCTTTATCCTCGCTGACTCCACCGGAATCCATGCAGGTTGGACGCATCTCCCAGGCTGAGAGACCGCCGGATAAGGGAGCGATGCTGTCTATATTGCGGCAAACCGGGTCATTTCCTCTCCACGTGTCCCGGGCTCCAGGGAAAACGCACTCTCCGTGCAGGCCTGGGAGGACTGTAACGGGAAACATAAACCTCCTCCCATCCATCCAACTCCCGCCTGCTTATTCCAGTTACCCTTTCCTGGACAACCACGAGCTTCCCTTCAAGCCTTGGTAGACTCTGGAGCCGCAGGTAACTTCATGGTGGTGTTTGGGCGAAGGAGAATGGCGTTCCCTCTGACACCTCTTTAGTGACCCCATAAGGGTTACTACGTTGGATGGAAGCCCTTTGGGATCTGGACTTGTCAACTCGTGTCACTACTCCTTGCGACTTTCAGTTTCCCAACCCAGGAGTGATGAACTTTCATCTGACCTCGTGTTCCGAGTTCCTCTCGTTCTTGGATACCCCTGGCTTCACAGCCATAACCCTCACATCGACTGGTCTGTGGGACTATCAAGCAGTGGGTCCTACGTGCCAAAGCCACTTGTATCTTCCCTAGTTCCCCAAGTTCCCCTCCCGAGTCTCTAGAACCATCGACCTGTCCGAGTTCCCGAGTGTTACATGACCTCAAACCGGTATTTAGCAAACAGAGGGCCACCAAACTACCACCCCATAGATCTTACGATTGCCCCATCGACTTGTTTCCGGGCACTGCCCGCCCCAGGGGTCGGATCTTTTCCCTATCTCCTCCCGAATGAGCTGCTATGGATACCTACATCAAGGACGCTCTGGCAGCAGCCTCATGCGTCCATCCCATCTCGCCGGCGGGAGCAGGGTTTTCTTTGTGGCCAAAAAAGACGTGGATTACGTCCTTGCATCGACTACCGGGGACTTAATGCCATAACGTCCGTAACCGCTACCCGCTACCCCTTATGGCCACAGCCTTTGAGCTGCTCCAGGAAGCAGTGGGTCTTCACTAAGCTTGACCTACGGAACGCATACCATCTTGTGCGGATCAAACCGGTGACGAGTGGAAGACGCTTTCAACACGCTACTGGTCACTACGAATACTTGGTGATGCCCTTCGGCCTGACCAACCCCCGGCTGTGTTCCAAGCGCTCATAAACGATGTGCTTAGGGATATGCTTAACATTTTCGTGTTTTTTTTACTTGGATGACATCCTCATCTTTTCGAGCTCCCTTCAAGAACACACTAAGCATGTCAGACAAGTGCTCAACGCCTCCTAGACAGCCATTTGTACGTTAAGCCGGAAAAGTGTGAATTCCATTCCTCTCGAGTACAATTCCTGGATTTGTAGTGGAACCGGTCGAGTCCAGATGGACCCCAAGAAGGTAGGGGCGGTAGCAGATTGGCCCACCCCAAGTCCGTTAAGGGAAGTTCAGCGTTTCCTGGGCTTCACTAACTTTTACCGCAAGTTCATCAAGAACTTCAGCTCGGTGGCAGCCCCTCTCTCAGCTGTAACCAAGGGTGGCAACACACAGGTTTCTGTGGGAAGAGAAGCTGAGACGGCCTTCAAAGGACTCAACAGCGCATCCTCTCTGCTCCCATCCTGACACTACCGACGGCGGATGAACCTTTTGTGTGGAGGTAGACGCATCAGAGGTTGGTGTTGGAGCTGTCCTGTCTCAGAAGGGGGGGAAGACAAGAAGCTTCATCCTGGCGCCTTCTTCTCTCACCGGCTTACCCGCGCCGAGAGGAATTACGATGTGGGGATCGTGAACTCCTAGCGTTAAGATGGCATTGAAGGAATGAGCACACTGGCTCGAGGGGGCTTCTCAACCATTGCAAGTGCTTACGGACCACAGAAATCTGGAGTATATCCAGCAGGCGAAGCGGGTTGAACTCCAGACAAGCTCGATGGTCTTCTTTTCTTCAGCCGATTCCAGTTTATCCTCACCTATAGACCCGGGTCGAAGAATCTCAAACGGACGCCTTGTCACGAGTCTACTCTCCTGCCATTCGAGAAGATACTGACATGGACTGTTCTTCCTGCCGCTAAGATCGTGGGCTCCAATCTCGTGGCAGTTGAGGATACGTGAGACAAGCTCAAGCCATCGAACCGGGTCCTAAGGGAGGTCCTGGCAATCGGTTGTTGTTCCCAGGCAGCAAGATCCCCAAGTCCTTCTGGGGGGCACTCCTCTCGCCTCACCTGTCACCGGGCGTAGGTCGCACCTTGGAGTTCATTCAGCGTAAGTTCTGGTGGCCCACCATAAGAGAAGACGTTGCCACCTTTCGTCAAGGCCTGTCCCGTGTGCTGCCAGGGCAAATCTTCTCACCTCCGCCCTCAAGGACTTCCTTCACCCTTTATCTATTCCCCACCGACCCTGGTCCAATATCCGTTGACTTTATTCTGGCCTTCCTCGTCCCATGGTAATACTACTATCCTGTCATCATCGACAGGTTTTCTAAGGCGGCCAGGTTTGTTCCCTTGACCAAATTTAACCTTCTGCCAAGGAACAAGCTGAGTTGGTGATTACCATGTGTTCCGAGTCTTTGGCATTCCGCAAGATATGGTTTTCCGACAGAGGTCCCCAGTTTCGCCTCAAGTTTTGGAAGGACTTCTGCCAACTCATAGGGGCCACGGCCAGTTTATCTTCAGGGTACCATCCGGAGTCCAACGGCCAAACCGAGAGGATGAATCAGGAGCTGGAAACCACCCTCAGATGTATGGTTTCCAACAAGCCCGTCCACATGGTCATCCTTCATTGTTTGGGCCGAGTACGCGCACAACACCTTGTGCTCCTCCTCCACTGGTATATCCCCGCACGAGTGTCAGTTTGGCTATGCTCCTCTATTGTTCCCGACCAGGAGGCAGAAGTCAGAGTGCCTTCAGCCTCGAGGTTCATCAGACGCTGTCGGCTTACGTGGAAGAAGGCCCGTCTTAATCTTCTGCGTCCTCACAGCAGTACCAGCCGACAAGCCAACAGACGTCGCCGTCCCGGTCCTACCTGTACCCCGGCCAGAGAGTATGGCTCTCAACAAAGAACTTACCGGCTACGGGTGGAGTCTCGTAAGCTGTCCCAGAGATTCATCGGTCCTACAGTGGGTATATGGTTAATACACAGTGGGTATATGGTTAATATACAGTGGGTATATGGTTAATAAACAGTGGGTATATGGTTAATATACAGTGGGTATATGGTTAATATACAGTGGGTATATGGTTAATAAACAGTGGGTATATGGATAATATCCCGTGTATTTACAGTATCAGTATGACTCTATCTAAATGCAGAGCGATGAACAGTGTAATCCAGTATAGTGCAGTTATTTAGAGTAAACTTCAGAGATAGCTTGACACCGTGTGCATAGTCCTTTGTTGGCCTTCATTGTTTAATCCAAAGATTTGGATAATAAAACATAGCGTTCAAATAACAAAATAAGAGTTAGTTTAAGTTAATTTGAAAATGTTATTCAATATAAACAACTTTTTTTTTGAATATTCTTCCATTCCGTCACTGACAATGACATTATTAAAATAGCTCAGGCAGCTACAGAAAAGTTCCCTTCCTTCAGTGATTCCATTCATAGTAGGCTTCCTACCCCGGACAGTTCAGAAGTGTTTTTTCCAGGACACACCTAAAATATGTGAATGATGTTGTACTGTACAGAGATCTTCAAGGGACAAGACGGCAAGCTGAGACGGAGTTGTGGGTGGCAACACTGACAATAGGCGTTTCTGGTTCGTGCAAGTGTGAGATAAAAAAAAACAAAAAAAAAAACAGGTCTGAATGAAGTTTGAGATAGAGAAACTTTCTTGGTGCTATTGATAGATATTCAGTAACACATGCAGCGTCAGGACTCTGTTGATTATTGAGAGCACTTTGGTGGAGAGAGAGGCGGCATCCGCGACTCTGCGTCTTGGCACGGGTGTAATCATTAGCACAAAACGTTTTAGCAACGGGAACCATTTACTACAAACGAAAACGTTTTGCATTAAAGCGACACTTTATATTGGACAAATTCAGCTAGGTCTCTCCCCGTTTCGTTCCGTTTGCTTCCGTTTGGCTCCTAGTTAATAATACACAACAGGCAATGCTCTGACGTCACACGTGAGACTCTCAACTGAAGCAAGCCTAATCGAATTGAGGCTTTACATAATATATACATATATATTATGGTTCGATCAGTGGATATACTTCCCGGGACAGAGAACTCTTTGTTTGGAGCCAAAAYCATGAAAGTACAGGTGGCAGAGTAACCGCAGGACATCGAGGTAATACATTTTTATCCCGGCTCTTTTTGTTGTTGTTAGATTTACTGCAAGGAATTCAACTCCCCTCCTGAGGGATATAGATAATACTTCTGTTTAAAGTTCTCAGCGGTAGTCTCAACGGTTATGTAATGCCTTCTAAGACAGCCCAAGTTCAAGATTTGATTTATACACAGCATAAACACTGAACTGTGTGGTTCTTACTTTAATACACAATTAAAAAACACCAAGTTAAAAACATAAGTAAACATGATACTATGGAGAACACATGTTGCTGTTTAAATCAGTCATATGATACTATGGAGAATAGATGTGGCTGTTTATATCAGTCATATGATACTATGGAGAATAGATGTTGCTCTTCACACCAGTCATATGATAGTATGGAGAATACATGTTGCTGTTTATATCAGTCATATGATACTATGGAGAATAGATGTTGCTCTTCACACCAGTCATATGATACTATGGAGAATACATGTTGCTCTTCACACCAGTCATATGATACTATGGAGAATACATGTTGCTCTTCACACCAGTCATATGTCATTTAGATGTGGGTCAAGTTGCAGGAAGACCATTTCACTCAAATCAATATTTAAAATCAGTACAATAAGTAAAAATCTGTGGAATTCAAATCAGTAGAATCAGTAAAAATCTGTTTAGTTCAAATCAGTAGAATCAGTAAAAATCTGTTTAATTCAAATCAGAATCAGTAAAAATCTGCTGAATTTAAATCAGTAGACTGGCATGACTACAATTCATCAGATTTTCGCAGCGAAGGTGTAACGGCTTTCTTCCTGGGATGAAGGAGAGGACCAAAATGCAGCGCAGTTAGTGTTCAACATGTTTAATTTAACGAACTGTGAACACTTACAACAATACAAAACAACAAACGTGAAAACCGAGACAGTCCTATCTGGTGCAGAACACAAACACAGAGACAGGAAACAATCACCCACAATCCCCAACACAAAACAAGCCACCTATATATGATTCTCAATCAGGGACAACGATTGACAGCTGCCTCTGATTGAGAACCATATTAGGCTGAACACAGAAACAGACAAACTAGACACACAACATAGAATGCCCACCCCAACTCACGCCCTGACCATACTAAACAAATACATAAACAAGGGAAAACAGGTCAGGAACGTGACAGAAGGGGCCAACACATTTATGTGAATATGTCTCTCATGTCAGTAGAAAACGAATAGGTGGTTTCAATATGTCACATATGAATATCAGAAAAAAAATCTTTCTCGTTAAGCCACATTGCATGTAGAGTGGGCTTACCAGCATTGGACATAGCAGTTGTTCTCATACTGCAGCTGGTCGGACTCATGATCTACATCCCAAATGACACCCTATTCCCTACATGGTGCACTACGCTATGGGGCCCTGGTCAAAAGTAGCGCACTATGTAGGGAATAGGGTGCCATTTGGGCCRTAGATCGTGAGTCCGACCAGMTACACTCTGTAAAAGTGTACCAATGATATGGAACAGCCCACTGTGGTCCGGTTGAATTGACCCATTTCACCCATTTTCTGTGATTGTCCAACTCTTATCTTGTCCAATTCTCCCTCCCTCTGTTTTTCTTTTTATTGGCTGTTCTTTGCTGGGGTCCTCCCTCCAGACTATTTCTCTCTTCCATCCTCCCTTTCCCAAAACCCGCTTGGCTCCTTTCACTCTTCCTTTCTTCTCCACCTGCACATCAGTCCCTCCATCCTCCCGTGTCTCTAACTCCACCTGGACATCAGTCCTCCATCCTCCGTGTCTAACTCCACCTGCACATCAGTCCCTCCATCCCCGTGTCTCTAACTCCACCTAACATCAGTCCCTCCATCTCCCGTGTCTCTAACTCCACCTGCACATCAGTCCCTCCATCCTCCCGTGTCTCTAACTCCACCTACACATCAGTCCCTCCATCCTCCCGTGTCTCTAACTCCACCTGCACATCAGTCCCTCATCCTCCCGTCTCTAACTCCACCTACACATCAGTCCCTCCATCCTCCCGTGTCTCTAACTCCACCTACACATCCTCCCTCCATCCTCCCTGTCTCTAACTCCACCTACACATCCGTCCCTCCATCCTCCCGTGTCTCTAACTCCACCTGCACATCCGTCCCTCCATCCTCCCGTGCTCTAACTCCACCTGCACATCGTCCCTCCATCCTCCCGTGTCTCTAACTCCACCTACACATCAGTCCCTCCATCCTCCGTGTCTCTAACTCCACCTGCACATCAGTCCTCCATCCTCCCGTGTCTCTAACTCCACCTACACATCCGTCCCTCCACTCTCCGTGTCTCTAACTCCACCTGCACATCCGTCCCTCCACTCCCGTGTCTCTAACTCCACCTGCACATCCGTCCTCCATCCTCCCGGTTCTCTAACCCACCTGCACATCCGTCCTCCATCCTCCGTGTCTCTAACTCCACCTGCACATCCGTCCCTCCATCCTCCCGTGTCTCGAACTCCACCTGCACATCCGTCCCTCCATCCTCCCGTGTCTCTAACTCCACCTGCACATCCTCCCTCCATCCTCCCGTGTCTCTAACTCCACTGCACATCCGTCCCTCCATCCTCCCGTGTCTCTAACTCCACCTGCACATCCGTCCTCCATCCTCCCGTGTCTCTAACTCCACCCAGTGGCGCGCCATCATGCGTCGGTACAGCTCAAGAGGGTCTCTACTCGAAATGGATTTCCTGCCGCTGAGGAAAGTATCTGTGAAGGGCCACAACTACCACAGCCGGGACGGGGACTCAGGTACCTTCAACCCCCACCCGGAGGACGACGAACTGGATGGGCGAGCCACCTCTTTCCCCTCTTACCCCTATCATCGTGGAGCCTGGAGCCAGCCATGGGAGGACGACGGGAGGGGGCAGCTGAGCAAGGATCACAGCGTCAGTGTGGAGAACTCACAGAACTTGGGAAGCTAGAGAGTAAGGGTTTTCTCGGAGTGATGAACCTCAACGAAGGATATTAGGCATAAGTGACGGGCAGTTGGCGCCGGTGACTACGGCCGCAGCACAGAGAACGTGGGCAGCGACGACCAGCCACCGCACTCTCCCTCGAACTCAACCTCTGGCTCCAGCCCCTTCAAGTCACAACAACGGTCCCCACCAGAGCCAAGCTGTCCGCAGCCAAACTACACCTGAAGAGCCTGTTTGTGCAGGTAAAGAGTGATGTGGGAGGTCAGGGTCACTAGAGGAGTGGTCTCTGGCAGTGTTTAGGGTATTGGATGTTTAAGGCGACTGTATGGGAATGGATAGCCTGTGTGTGTGTGTTAGAGGGTTTTGACTAGGTGCGTTAGTTCTAACTTTCCGGGTCACCGGTGGGCAGAGTTTGCACATTTCAGACCATTCCATTTGGACCTTGTGAAATCTCTACTCCAATCAGGGAAGTGTATGAGCTAAAAAACAAATGCACCCTTTCTGGTTCCTCTCAGTAGTAATTCCAACCTTGAGATTCATCCGACAGAGTGTTACTCTATAGAGCAAGCGTGTTGGTTAATGTCAAGGTCACACTAAGTTGACAAAGGATTAAATAATCATGAGCAACAGCACACATTTACCTCAAATATTCTCAATTTATTTAAATATTGTCATGCATACTATTCCTGTCATTGTGTAACTGTGTGTGTGTGTGTGTGTGTGTCGGTGCGTGCGTGCGTGCGTGCGTGCGTGTGTTGACTGTATGTGTATGAGTGACACATGCCAATCATTTCAATTTGGAAACAAACTAATTCTGTCTGTATTTCCAGATCCCCATTCATCACATTCTAACTGTTTAACCCAGAACAGAAAGAACAGAAAGACAGGTGAGGTCATCCACTGTGGGCAATAGACTGTGGGCAATAGACTGTGGACAATGGACTGGGGCAATAGACTGTGGGCAATAGACTGTGGACAATAGAATGAGGACAATAGAATGAGGACAATAGACTGTGACAATAGAACGAGGACAATAGAATGAGGACAATAGACTGTGGACAATAGAATGAGGACAATAGACTGTGGACAATAGAATGAGGACAATAGAATGAGGACAATGGACTGTGGGCAATGGACTGTGGGCAATAGACTGTGGGCAATGACAGTGGGCAATAGACTGTGGGCAACAGACTGTGGACAATGGACGTGGGCAATGACTGTGGACAATAGAATGGACAATAGAATAGGACAATAGAATGAGGACAATAGAATGAGGACAATAGAATGAGGACAATAGAATGAGGACAATAGACTGTGACAATAGAATAGGACAATAGAATGAGGACAATATAATGTGGACAATGGAATGAGGACAATAGAATAGGACAATAGAATGAGGACAATAGAATGAGGGACAATAGACTGTGGGCAATAGACTGTGGCAATAGACTGTGGGCAATAGACTGTGGGCAAAGACTGTGGGAATAGACTGAGGACAGGGTAGCTTTCTAAGAGGAAGTTGTCTAAAGCAGTCCCTGGCCAAATGGCACCCTATTCCCTATGTAGCCCTTTGGGCTCTGGTAAAGATTAGTGCACTGAATAGGGAATATGAGGTACTTTTCCCTGGCAAAAGTAGTGCACTACATAAGGGAATAGGGTGCCATTTGGGGACGTAACTAAGAGATTCCGTTGAAGGGATACCCATCCGACCTCATTCACCCTTGAGGTTAATGATACTGAGTCAAACAGTTTTGATACTGAGTCAAAACAGTTTCAAGTGTTATCATGAAATCTGATGCCTGTCTCCTCTCTCCCTCTCCTTTGTCTCCTCTCTCCCCTCTTCCCTGCCTCTCTCCTCTCCCTTTCCCTCCTGTCTCCCTATGTCTCCCTTTCCCCTCTGTCACCTATTTCTCCCTCTCTCTCTCCCTATCTCTCCTCTCCCTGTTCTCCCCTCTCCCCTCTCCTCCGTCTCCTATCTCCATCTCCCTCCCTCCCGCCTCACTCCTCTCCCTATCTCTGTCTCTCCCTTACCTCCTCTCTCTGTATCTCTCTCCCCGTCCTCTCCCCCTCTCCTCCTGTCTCCCTATTCTCCGTCTCCCTATCTCTCCGTCTCCCCCTCACTCCTCTCCCCTATCTTCCTGTCTCTCCACCCCTCCTCTCTCTCTCCCCCTTCTCTCCCCTCTCCTCCCTAACAGTGCTAAAGAGCGAGGTCTCGCCCCGTGATGCCCAGTGGAGTCAGTGGCCACAGCAACGCCAAGTTCAGTCGGGTCGGAACTTGATAAGTGGGCTGAATCGCTGGACGACCTCTGGCCAGTGGAGTAAGAGACTAGGACACCCTCCTGAAGTAGATAGGACCCCTGACAGAACTAGGACACCCCCCTGACCAGTAGACTAGGACACCCTCCTGACCAGTAGACTAAGGACACCCTCCTGACAGTAGACTAGGACACCCCCCTGACCAGT
Organism: Salvelinus sp. IW2-2015; assembly: GCF_002910315.2. Classification (NCBI taxonomy): domain Eukaryota; kingdom Metazoa; phylum Chordata; class Actinopteri; order Salmoniformes; family Salmonidae; genus Salvelinus; species Salvelinus sp. IW2-2015. The sequence continues at coordinate 11,090 of NW_019943433.1, read as the reverse complement.
AGACTAGGACCCCTCCTGACAGTAGACTAGGAACCCTCCTGACCAGTAGACTAGGACACCTCCTGACCAGTGACTAGGACACCCTGCTGACCAGTAGACTAGGACACCCCCTGACAGTAGACTGACACCTCCTACCAGTAGACTAGGCACCTCCTGACCAGTAGACTAGCACACCCTCCTGACCAGTAGACTAGGACACCCTCCGACAGTAGACTAGGACACCCCCCTGACCAGTAGACTAGACACCTCCTGGCCAGTAGACTAGGCACACCCTCCTGACCAGTAGACTAGGACACCCTCCTGACCAGTAGACTAGGACACCCTCCTGCATGACTAGACACCCCCTGACAGTAGACTAGGAACCCTCCTGACCAGTGAATAGGACACCCTCCTGACAGTAGACTAGGACACCCTCCTGACCAGTAGACTAGGACACCCCCCTGACCAGACAGACCTGAGACTAGGACACCCCCCTGACCAGTAGACTAGGACACCCCGACCAGTAGACTAGAACCCTGACCAGAGACTAGGACACCTCCTGACAGTAGACTAGACACCCCCTGACCAGTAGACTAGACACCCCTGACAGTAGACTAGGACACCCTCCTGACCAGTAGACTAGGACACCCTCCTGACCAGTAGACTAGGCACCCCCCTGACCAGTAGACTAGGACCCCCTGACCAGTAGACTAGGACACCCCCTGACAGTAGGACTAGAGCACCCTCCTGACCAGTAGACTAGGACACCCTCTGAACCAGTAGACTGACACCCCCTGACCTAGTTAGGACTAGACACCTCCTGACCAGTAGACTAGGACACCCTCCTGACAGTAACTAGGACACCCCTGACCAGTAGACTAGGACACCCTCCTGACAGTAGACTAGGACACCTCTCCTGACCAGAGACAGGACACCTCCACAGTAGACTAGGACCCCCTGACCAGTAGACTAGGACACCCCCTGACCAGTAGCTAGGACACCTCTGACCAGTAACTAGGACACCCTCCTGACCAGTAACTAGGACACCCCCTGACCAGTAGACTAGGACACCCTCCTGGACCAGTTAGACTAGGACACCCCCCTGACCAGTAGACTAGAACCTCCTGAACCAGTAGACTAGACACCCCTGACCAGTAGACTAGGACACCCTCCTGACCAGTAGACGTAGGACACCCTCCTGACCAGTAGACTAGAACCCTCCTGACAGTAGACTAGGACCCCTGACCAGTAGACTAGGATTTCACCTCCTGACAGTAGAGCTAGACACCCCCCTGACAGTGACTAGACACCCTCCTGACCAGTAGACTAGACACCCCCTGACAGTAGACTAGGACACACCCCCCTGACCGTAGATACTAGTCACCCTCCTGACCATGTAGACTAGGACACCCTACTGACCAGTTAGACTAGACACCCCTGACAGTACTAGGACACCCCCCCTAACAGTGACTAACACCTCCTGATCAGTAACGTAGACACCCTCCTGACCAGTAACTAACACCTCCTGACCAGTAGACTAGGACACCCTCCTGACCAGTAGACTAGGACACCCCCCTGACCAGTAGACTAGGACACCCCCCTGACCAGTAGACTAGGGCCATATTCATTGCTGTAAAAACATAGCAAAAGGTTTTTCAACTGGAAACTAAAACAAATATTTCAGTCAGACTGAGTAGTACAGCAGTCCCAAACCACTCCCTACCCTTCCTCCTTGGCCCTTACCCTTCCATGTTTGCTGATCTGAAGGGCTTTATTCAGGTATAATCAGTGTAGTAGTAAAGCTTCCACCGTAATGCTTCCGCTGTACAGATCTACAAACATGGAAGGGTTAGGGCAAATTGTAATCTCGGCATCCCAGAAGGAAAATCTTGCGCCAACTACTTGATTAGATTCTAGAGGGGGAGAGGTATGAGAAAATATACTAGAATGAGGAGAGGAAGCAGGGTGGTAGCTCCACCCCCCCCCCCTGTCTGCACATTTTGGTCAAGTCTATGAGACAAATGTCTCCTTCAGAAATTTGAAAGATGCACACACCTGCCAAAACGTGATTTTGACCAGGGACGTTAAAATAACCAAATGACCAGGGACGTTAAAAGAACCACCGGAACAATTGTTGCACCGGAGTGTGAACTGGGCACCTGTATTTAAGCAATAAGGCCCGACCCCTCGGGTGGTATATGGCCAATATACCACGGCTAAAGGCTGTTCTTATGTACGACGCAACGCCTGGACACAGCCCTTAGCCGTGGTATGTTGGCCATATACCACAAACCCCAGAGGTGCCTTATTGATATTATACACTGGTTTCCAACGTAATTAGAGCAGGAAAAATAAATGTTTTGTCATACCGTGGTTTACGCTCTGATATACCACGGCTGTCAGCATTCAGGGCTCGAACCACCCAGTTTCTAATTAGAGTTGGATGTTGATCTTGTCATTATTGCAGTGTATTGTTTCTATGCTCTCTCTCTTTGAGTTGAGTTTACATCCCACAGGCTGTTGACAGATGTTCTGATACCATGTATGCTACGTAGTCTGTCCAGAAGAGACTGGGCCTCAGGGGAAGGGAAAAGCAAAGTGTACTCTGATCCTGTTTTCAACCTCAGCTCACGAGTGTCTTGCAGCGTGCTGTGATGTCAGCGCGACAGGGCCGTATGGTCTCGGCGCACGTCATTGGTTTCTGTGTGCGGTGCCATAAAGCTGAGTGCGGCACTAGTTCACACTTCAGCTGACCCCACTAGTTACTATGAATAGATGTGATAGAAAACATGTGACCCCACTAGTTACTATGAATAGATGTGATAGAAAACAGTAAGACCGTTTTAGATTACTGTCTCGAATGATCTAGATTGTGTTCCAAATGTCGGGCTGGGAAATATGGGAAGAATATCACGATACATTTGTTCTTTTGATGGTATTTGACGGTATTTTATGTTTTTAAATAATAAAGGTTCTCAGTTTTGCTGTATGAGTTGTGCCTGACCCATGGTGCCTGACCCATGGTGCATGACCTATGACCCTAGGGTGGAAACACATACCTTCTAAAATGATTTCAATGAGGCTTTCTCATTCTGATTGGTTGACGTTTGATTGAACAGTACAAACAAAAGTTGATCTCATTTGAGATCATTTCCACACGGCCACGTAGGGCTGCATGATATGGGCAATAGAATCTAGGCCTTATGATTAACCAAATATTGCAATTGCATTTTGACTTGCAATTTAGATTAAAACACTTAGGTGAACTGTTGGAATCATGGAAATTATTATTCTAATTCTATAGTTGGATCGTAATAGTGGTCCCTTTGAATAMAGTGTTGTATGACAAGACAACGAATGAAAAAGCCAGGGAGGCATTCATAGAATTAGGAATTAAAATACTATTAGAATCTCTATGGAGGCATTATTGACACAGGGTAGGAACCAAAGTGTTGGTCAGTGTTTCCCAGGGGWGTGGGACCCTATAATTGTAGTTTTCTCTTTATGTAGCTCACATATTCATGCTTCGCTTATTCCTCTCTGATTTAGAAGATACTGTTGCACAGACAACAGGCTGATTTAGGCCTACACCAGCACTGGT
>NW_019943433.1:1833-7485 GCF_002910315.2 Salvelinus sp. IW2-2015 | reverse complement strand
ACATAACAAGTGCAATACAGCATCAATGAAAGGCAGACATCTTGTGAATCTAACCACCATGTGTCGATTTTAAAATGTTTTACAGGGAGACAAAATATGTAAATCTATTAGCTAACCACGTCAGCAAAAGAGAGCAACTTTTTCTAACTGCATCAGGTTTTACTCCGTCAACTAGCTATCAAATTCGACCAAATGAAGATATATATAGCCACTAACCAAGAAACAACTTCATAAGATCACAGTCTGATAACATATTTATTGTATAGCAATTTTTTTTTGGAAAAATGTGTATATTTTATGGTATAAATCATAAATACATTTCAGCTACATAGAAAAGCAGCCATAAACATTTACAGACACCAACATCAAATACCTAATTACTCCTTCATAAAACATTTCTGAGAAATACTACTGTGCAGCAATTGAAAACAGGATTCTTTGTGATTCCAGACAATATTGTCCGATTTATTAAATGTTTTACACGCGAAAACTAAAATGTAGCGCTAAATTAGCATAAGCCACGCCAGACAGACACACTTGGGCGCGCGCAGACCAGTTGACATGCACGACAGATATATGAAAAACATTATAGATTGGTCTTACTTTGGCTGATCTTTCATCAGAATGTTGATCAAGTTGTCCTTAGTCCAGAAGAGTCGTTCAATCCCTTCAGAATGGCAACTTTCTCTTCATTTAGCATGGTACTCGTCGAGTGGCACGGAACTCTCCAACGTAAACAAAATAAAACATTACAGAACACGGCAAAACTCCCGAAAAAAATCAAATAATCTGATTAAACTATATTGAAAAAAACATACATTACGATGACATGGTCTCAATTTATCAAATCAAATCCGAGCTGGAGATAGTTCACATCCGACAACGAGCAACAAAACATGGATCTCTTCCCAAGTCGCACGCTTCTGACTTCCTGAATTGACGGTCACGTCAAAGGAAATAGGTCTTATTTCACGTCAGAACAAGATAAACGCATGATTTCTCCTGCTGACGTACTCTTGACACCCAGAGGAAGGCGTACGAGGTGTATTTCGGGTCATAGGTGGCATGACCATATTAGGAAGAGCGTTGAAGCGAGCATAAACATCTTTGCATTTTACTTCCTGGTCGGGGAAAGTGCTGCCAAAGGACTTGTGTTCCACTCAGAGAAAAAATTAAACACGGTTTTAGAAACTTGAGACTCTTTTCTATCCAATACTATTAACAATATGCATATTGTAAAGCAGAAATTGATTAAAAGGCCCGTTTGAAAATTTGCGCATATTTTCCAGTTTTTCCAACTTCGCCCCTCCAGCCCAAACAGGCTAGGCTGTCCATTGTAAATATAAGAATTTGTTTCTTAACTGGTCTTGCCTAGTTAAAGTATTTTTTGGGGGGTATCTTTACTTTACTACATTCTTAAAGAAAAATATGTACTTACATTATCCCTGACACCCAAAAGTACTTGTTACATTTTGAGTGCTTAGCAGGACAGAWTTTTTKGGGAATATCAGAGCGGCGGTAACTCACCAGCATTACGACCAGGAATACGACTTTCCCAAATTGGATCCTTTGTTCGTACCCCCCAGGGCAATTGAACTGATTCCAGAGGCTGCTCTAAAACACYGCCAGCAGAGAAGAGGTATTCGGAGTGGACTTCTAGTCCGAATCAGGAGGCGTGCACACCATCCACTGCTTCCGAGTATATTACTCTCTAAGGTTCAGTCTTTGGATAATAAAGTAGAAAAGCTCAGGGCGAGGATCTCCTTCCAGATAGACATCAGGGACTGTAACATACTCTGTTTCACGGAAACATCGCTCTCGGGATATACTGTCCCTGTCTATACAGTCAGCTGGATTCTCAGTACATCACACAGACAAGAATAAAGAACTCTCCTGGGAGAAGAAAGGCGGGGTGTATGTTTCATGATTAACTACTCATGGGGTGATTGTGATAACATACAGAAACTCAAGTCCTTTTGTTCCCCCAATCTAGAATACCTCACAATCAAATGCCAACGTATTACCTCCTAAGAAAATTCTCTTCAGTTATAGTCACAGCCGTGTATTTTCCCCCTCAAGCCGATACCACGGCGGCCCTCAAAGAACTACACTGGACTTTATGCAAACTGGAAACCACATATCCTGAGGCCGCATTTATTGTAGCTGGGGATTTTAACAAAGCAAATTTAAGGAAAACGCTACMGAAGTTCTACCAACACATTGACTGTAGTACTCGTGCTGGGAAAACATTGGACAACTGCTACTCAACTTTTCAAAATGCCTAGAAGGCCCTCCCCCGCCCTCCCTTTAGCAAATCTGATCACAACTCCATTTTGCTCCTCTCTTCCTATAGGACGAAATTCAAACAGGAAATACCTGTGCTAAGGTCTATTCAACGCTGTTCTGACCAATCGGAATCCCTGCTTCAAGATTGTTTTGATCACGCAGACTAGGATATGACAAAGTGGAGTCGCAATTCAACGGCTCAGACACGAGACGAATGTGGCAGGGTCTACAGACAATCACGACCTACAAAGGGAAAATCGGCCACGTCACGGACACCGACGTCTTGCTTTGGACAAGCTAAACACCTTCTTCTCCCACTTTGAGGATAACACAGTGCCACCGACGCGGCCTGCTACCAAGGACAGTGGACTCTCCTTCTCCATGACCGACGTGAGTAAGACATTTAAGAGTGTTAACCCTCGCAAGGCTGCCGGCCCAGACGGCATCCCTAGCCGCGTCCTCAGAGCATGCGCAGACCAGCTGGCTGGTGTGTTTATGGACATATTCAATCTCTCCCTATCCCAGTCTGCTGTYCCYACATGCTTCAAGATGYCCACCRTTGTTCCTGTACCCAAGAAAGCAAAGGCAACTGAACTAAATGACTATMGCCCCGTAGCACTCACTTCTGTCATCATGAAGTGCTTTGAGAGGCTAGTTAACGATCAAATATCATATCACCTCTACCTTACCTGACACCCTAGACCCACTCAATTTGTACAAGACCCGCCCATCTGTACAAGAGGACTACCTATGTAAGAATGCTGTTCATTGACTATAGCTCAGAATTCAACACCMTAGTACCCTCCAAGCTCATCATTAAGTTCGGGGYCCTGAGTCTCAACCCCTCCCTGTGCAACTGGGTCCTGGACTTTCTGAYGGGCCGCCCCCAGGTGGTGAAGGTAGGAAACAACATATCCACTTCACTGATCCTCAACACAGGRCCCCACAAAGGTGCGTGCTCAGACCCCTCCTGTACTCCCTGTTCACCCACGACTGCGTGGCCACGCACGCCTCCAACTCAATCACCAAGTTTGTAGACGACACAACGGTAGTAGGCCTGATTACCAACAATGATGGCACAACCCACAGGGAGGAGGTGAGGGCCCTGGGAGAGTGGTGCCAGGAAATAACCTCTCACTCAACGTCAACAAAACAAAGGAGCTGATCATGGACTTCAGGAAACAGCAGAGAGAGCACACCCCCTATCCACATCGACGGGGACAGTAGTGGAGAAGGTGGAAAGCTTCATGTTCCTCGGCGTACTCATCACTGACGATCTGAAATGGTCCACTCACACAGACAGTGTGGCGAAGAAGGCGCAACAGCTCCGCTTCAACCTCAGGAGGCTAAAATAATTGGTCTTGGCCCCTAAAACCCTCACAAACTTTTACAGATGCACCATTGAGAGCATCCTGTCGGGCTGTATGACCGCCTTGTACGGCAACTGCACCGCCCGCAACCGCAGGGCTCTCCAGAGGGTAGTGAGGTCTGCACAACGCATCACCGGGGCAAACTACATGCCCTCCATGACACCTACAGCACCCGATGTCACAGAAAGGCCAAAAAGATCATCAAGGACAACAACCACCCGAGCCATCGCCTGTTCACCCCGCTATCATCCAGAAGGCGAGGTCAGTACAGGTGCATCAAAGCAGGGACCGAGAGACTGAAAAACAGCTTCTATCTCAAGGTCATCAGACTGTTAAATAGCCATCACTAACTGGCTTCCACCCGGTTACGCAACCCTGCACCTTAGAGGCTGCTGTCCTATGTACATAGACTAGGAATCACTGGCCACTTTAATGATGGAACACTAGAAACTTGAATAATGTTTAAATACTGATTTACTCATCTCATATGAGTAAATTTTAGTCAATGCCACTCCGACATTGCTCGATCTAATATTTATATCTTTCTTAATTCCATTATTTTACTTTTAGACTYGTGTATTGTTGTGAATTGTTAGATACTACTGCACTGTTGGAGCTAGAAACACAAGCATTTCACTACACCCGCAATAACATCTGCTAAATATATGACCAATAAAATTTTATTTGAACGAGCAACAACTGCGCTCCTTTAGTGACAGGGTGAGAGCGAAAGGGAGAGATAGAACTCAAATAGCAGAGTAAACTATTTTTTTTTAATAGTCACATTTAACAAAATAAACATTGAATCCTTCCATTTTTTTCTGTCTTACACTTGATTCATACAGCGTCTCAGAGAATAAGTGCCTGATCTAGGATCAGGTCCCTCTTGTCCATGTCATCTTATTCATTGTGATCTAAAAGGCAAAACTGATCCTAGGTCAGCACTGAGACGCTTCGTGAATACAGTCCCAGTTCTCAGATTGATTGTTCTACGTGACAAAGGTCATGGGTGGGAACCTGGAACCATTTATAATAGGTGTGCCTWCTGAATCCCAAATGGCACCCTCTTCCCTATATAGTGCACCACTTTGACTATTGACTCTGGTTAAAAGTAGTGCACTATGTAGGGAACAGGGTGTCATTTGAGGACACACACTGTGACCAAGGAAGATACAGTAATGTCTTATTTACTTCCTCGTTCCTTCTAGAATATCTCCTGTCCTGTTACTAACACCCGTATTATTCCATCCCACCACACCGCTGTTGTGACAGTTTGTTGTCTTGTAAAACAGGTTTAGGTAACCCTGGTCCTGGTGCACCGCAGGCACTTCATGTTTTTGATTTAACTGACCTGGAAGACCAGGTGTGTTGAATTGAGTCAATCACTGAACTGATCAATGAGCTCAGTTGTTCAGGTGTGGGCGCCTAGTTAGTACATGCTGTACCTGCGGCGCTCCAGGAACAGGGTTACCCCTGTCGTACGGGATCAAAATAACTAAGGGAAGGTGTTTTCAGTAACCTTCCTTTTGATAGTTACATTCCAGGAAAGCTTTGAAAGGGAAACGGTCTTGTTGTCAGTTAAAGATAAACCCTGGGTTGTCATGGCTACATGTGCCCCCACCCACACCCACACACACACCATACTTTAGTGTAGTCCTATTGGAATGTGGGACATTGGAGAACCATTAATGCTAACAGTGCATTGGGAAAGTATTCAGACCCCTTGACTTTTTGCACCTTTTGTTATGTTACAGCCTTATTCTAAAATCGATTAAATTACATTTTTTCCAGCATTAATCTACACACAATACCCCATAATAAAAGTGTAAACAGGTTTTTAGAAATTTTACCAAATGTATTAAAACATTTAAGCAGATACCTTATTTACAGTCGTGGCCAAAAGTTTTGAGAATGACACAAATATTAATTTTCACAAAGTCTGCTGCTTCAGTGTCTTTAGATATTTTTTGTCAGATGTTACTATGGAATACTGAAG
>NW_019943433.1:0-1413 GCF_002910315.2 Salvelinus sp. IW2-2015 | reverse complement strand
AGAAGTTGCTCTCGGAGGATGTGTTGGTACCATTCTTTATTCATGGCTGTGTTCTTAGGCAAAATTGTGAGTGAGCCCACTCCCTTGGCTGAGAAGCAACCCCACACATGAATGGCCGCAGGATGATTTACTGTTGGCATGACACAGGACTGATGGTAGCGCTCACCTTGCCTTCTCCGGACAAGCTTTCTTCCAGATGCCCCAAACAATCGGAAAGGGGATTCAACAGAGAAAATTACTTTACCCCAGTCCTCAGCAGTCCAATCCCTGTACCTTTCGCAGAATATCCGTCTGTCCCTGATGTTTTTCGTGGAGAGAAGTGGCTTCTTTGCTGCCCTTCTTGACACCAGGCCATCCTCCAAAAGTCTTCGCCTCACTGTGCGTGCAGATGCACTCACACCTGCCTGCTGCCATTCCTGAGCAAGCTCTGTACTGGTGATGCCCCGATCCCGCAGCTGAATCAACATTAGGAGACGGTCCTGGCGCTTGCTGGACTTTCTTGGGCGCCCTGAAGCCTTCTTCACAACATTGAACCGCTCTCCTTGAAGTTCTTGATGATCCGATAAATGGTTGATTTAGGTGCAATCTTACTGGCAGCAATATCCTTGCCTGTGAAGCCCTTTATGTGCAAAGCAATGATGACGGCACGTGTTTCCTTGCAGGTAACCATGGTTTACAGAGGAAGAACAATGATTCCAAGCACCACCCTCCTTTTGAAGCTTCCAGTCTGTTATTCGAACTCAATCAGCATGACAGAGTGATCTCCAGCCTTGTCCTCGTCAACACTCACACCTGCGTTAACAAGAGAATCACTGACGTCAGCTGGTCCTTTTGTGGCAAGGCTGAAATGCAGTGGAAATGTTTTTTGGGGATTCAGTTCATTGCATGGCAAAGAGGGAGTTTGCAATTAATTTCAATTCATCTGATCACTCTTCTTAACATTCTGGAGAATATGCAAATTGCCATCATACAAACTGAGGCAGCAGACTTTGTGAAAATTCATATTTGTGTCATTCTCAAAAACTCTCACCCCCAACTGTTTGGCTAGATGAAAATTGACATCGTTACAATTCTTGTGTAAAGAAAGACAATCCAATGTACTATAATCAGATGGATCATGGTTTCATTTTCATGCAGCTTAGTTTGGTTACCACCTACTTGAGCTCAGGTATGTCTGCAACAGAAACGGAGAGTTAAGTGAACACGGTAAAAGGTGGTAGGATGTATTAGAGCGTTGGGGTAGAAAGAGAGGAGAACAGGAGGTGGTAGGATGTATTAGAGCGTTGGGGTAGAAAGAGAGGAGAACAGGAGGTGGTAGGATGTATTAGAGCGTTGGGGGAGGAAGAGAGGAGAACAGGAGGTGGTAGGATGTATTAGAGCGTTGGGGGAGGAAGAGAGGAGAACAGGAGGTGG
>NW_019943432.1:355070-360731 GCF_002910315.2 Salvelinus sp. IW2-2015 | reverse complement strand
CCAACCCTTCTCTAAACCCAACCCTCCTCTAAATCCAACCCTTCTCTAAACCCTCCTTTAAATCCAACCCTCCTCTAAACCCAACCCTCCTCTAAACCCTCATTTAAATCCAACCCTCCTCTAAATCCAACCCTTCTCTAAACCCAACCCTCCTCTAAATCCAACCTTTCTCTAAACCCAACCCTCCTTTAAATCCAACCCTTCTCTAAATCCAACCCTTCTCAAATCCAACCCTCCTCTAAACCCAACCTTCTCTTGTTCCAGACATTCCAGAATCATTCTTAATCAGACCTGATATTTAACACACTTCCAGATAGAGAGAGATTTTGTTGGGCTGGATTCAACAGACACAGGCTGGGTGCATCCTAATTGGCACCCTATTCCCTATGTAGTGCACTACATTTGACCAGGGCACATAGGGTGCCATTTTGGATGTATAAACAGGCTGTGGTATATAAAAGATTGACCAGACTTGAGTTTTAATTCGGACTGTAATCTACTTTRACCTGGTAGTCCGTTGTAAACTATAGCCTACTGTGTTATCTGCTGGAGAAGGTCGAGAAGTGTAAGGCAATCTAATGGTTAATATATCATTCATCATTCTCTTCCCAAACAGACAGAGGGAGGGATTCCCTATAGGATTGGTACATTGTGCCATATGTAAAAAGTAGTTCATTCCACACTTAGCACTCGGCAACACTGGGGAGATGTTTTTATTTTTTTATGTTACATTTAATGGAAATTTCAAAACAGCCCTTCAAAATCTGTTGAAATGAAATAATGGCACGGCACACGAGCTAACCGATTCTACATAGACAGAAATAGCTTTGGCTTCAGTTTCATTCATTTTGTTTACCTCTCACTCTTCCGTGTAAAACTGTACAGAGTTCTTAGCTCAGGTTGGTGTTCAGTATTTATTTATTTTTATACTGATTTCCGCAGTTGCCCCCTCTCCAAACGATTCACGTACTGTAGAAGAAGAAAAAAAAAATAAACAACCGGTACAAAACCGACCCGGTGAGCACAGCTCGTCAGAGACAGAGAAAAAGTCCCAGTTCCATTCCGGTGCCGTCTCCGTCTCCGAGGTCCGGTTTTAGGGCAGTCCCGTATCGGGCGACAAACGGCCTCATCGGACAGGGTTATGTCCACCCCTAGTGAAGAGCGAWGTTGACACCGTGCCCCAGAATGAACATAGCCGTACCCTTTTAAAATGTGATATGGACAAATGTGAAAGCGTCTGGATATAAAGTCATGTATCAGCAGGCAAATGTAAAAAAATTATAAAAGTAGTGTTGGGTGATAAAATGTCCAAGACACTCAGTTTACTACCACTGAAATAGACTTAAATCTCAGTGTGTATGTGTGTGTGTGTGTGTTTATGAGTATGTGAATGTGTGTGTGTGTGTATGTGTGTGTGTTTATGAGTGTGTGTGTGTGTGTGTGTGTGTTTATGAGTGTGTGTGTGTGCTTGTATGCATGGCGTGATCATCATGGCAATGTTGCATATCCCCAGCGTAAATCCACCCTCGCTCTCTCCCTATAATCCACCCTCTCTCTCTCTCTCTCTCTCTCTCTCTCTATAAAACCACCAAATGCATTTTCCGTTCACTGTTTGAGGCAAACCGCGCAAAAGCATTCACAGACTAAAATGAACTTCCAAATCTCGACAATCACTTTAAAGTAAATTACACAACGAGGCATCGTGTTATGATACAGCTTCTGCAGCTAATGAGAGGTCAAGGCATCCTCCAATCCTCCTTTTTTTTTTGTGGGGGGAAAGTTTAAGCGGCTAAATGAGATCTTTTTGATCTTCATTGGTGTTGTACTAAAGCAATATCCTCTTATAAATTCTATATACACCATGATGCAAACTGAAGAGGGCCTGTTATATTGGGCATGACCCCCCCCCCCCCCCCGCCCCCCTGCATGACGGGCTAGAACCCTGCCTCTTCCACTGGCAGCCTAACAAGTTAGCTTTTAAAGGGCACAATCTGCAGTTGCGAGCACAATAACAAAGCACACTCCCCCCCCCCCCCCCCCTGCAAACTCGGGATTTGGTAAACAGCTGAGGGATGGGGCTGGTGAATTGTAACCCGTCTCCAAAGCTCATGGACAGCAGATGGTGGATAACAAGGGATGACCATCCAACAATTATCACAATTGTAGAATTTAAGGGATAGATTCTGAGGCCGTTTAAGCATTGTTAGAAACAGAGGAGAAAAAACGAGGTTATATTTTGGGTTCTCGGATGGGGTAAATGACATTTAGAGTCATTAGGCGATCCTATTAGTGTATTATTGGCTGTCATGAATCAACGGTATATATCAGTAATTTGGAATTCAGAAGATTGATGTAGGCTAACTGGAGATTGTGCCGTTTAATCGAAGTGTCACTATGGAGAGCATGATCAATAATGATGGAATTAACACTTAATGGAGAGATTAAACATTATGGGTGACGATTAATCACTATGGAAAACAATAATCACTATGGAGACAGTTCATTCACTAGGAAACATTAATCACTAATGGCGACATTATCCTTATGGAAACATTAAAGAGTATGGAAAACACATAATCACGTATGGAAGCATTAAATAACTATGGAAACATGAATCACTATGGAAACATGAAATCACTAATGGAAACATCAACACTGATGGAAACATAATCTAACTATGGAAACATTCACCATCATGGAAACGAATCACTATTGAGCCCAGTAAAACACTATGGAGACATTGATCACCATGGGAGACAGTCAATCACTATGGAAACAATCACTATGGAAACATAAACACTATGGAAAACATGAACACTATGGGAGACATTCATGCACTATGGTAAAACATGATCACTATGGAAACATTAAACAGCTATGGAACATGAAATTCACTATGGAGAAATTGAATCACTATGGAGGAGCATTAATCCACTCTGGAAACATTAAAACACTAAATGGAGACATTAAAGCACTAATGGAGACATTAGATCACTATGGAAACATGAAACACTATGGTTAAACATTCAAATCACTATGGAAACATTAAACACTAATGGAACATGAATCACTGTATGGAGAAATTAATCACTTATGGACGCATTAATCACTATGGGAATACATTAAATCACTGATGGAAACATGAAACACTATGGGACATTTAATCCACTGATGGAAACAATCACTGATTGGAAACAGTGAATGCACTATGGAGAACATTCAACACTATGGAACTTAAACACTATCGAGGCATTAATCGAACTATGGAGACATCTAATCACTATGGAAACATCAAACACTATGGAGGGAACATTAAACTATGAGCATTCATGCATATGGAACAATTAAATCACTATGGAAAATTGATACTATGGAAACTTAAAGCAGGCTATGGAAACATTAATCGCTATGGAAATATTAATCGCTATGTGAAACATTAAAACGACTAATGGAGAATTAAACACTATCGAAACATTAAATGTCACTATTGGACAATCACTATTGAGCGCATAAAACACTATGGGAGACATTGGATCAACCATGGAGAAAGTTAATGCACTATGGAAACAATCACTAGTGGAGACATTAACACTATGGCAGACATTAAACCACTAAATGGAGACATTAAACACTGCAGAGACATTCATTTCACTGGAGACAAACTTACCATGGAGACATTCATCGACTTTGGAGAAATTAATCACTCTGCTTTTCCTCTTAGTGTATTGTATTTTATGTGTTATGCATTAGTAACTCATCCTTTAAGCACCTGAACTAATGACTTCCCGCCTGGTGGCGGTAAGTAAGTTGTTCAAACTGTTTAACTAATGAGAGCAGGAGAGAGTTGTAACATCCACATTATTCATCGCACAATACGTTCTTATTGGTTAGGGCTAAGCCTCCTTGAAACAATGCATGTCACAAAGCTGAACACACACACACAGCACTGGAAACACAGCACACAGCCACACACACACACCACACACAACACACACACACACACACACACACACACACACACACAACAACACACACAGCACAACAATCACACAACACAACACACACACACCACACACACACACACACACACGCGGTCGTCTAGTGCGTGCTCCGTCGGGACGCGTGGGTGATCCGAGAGTGGCGAGGATGCACCGGTAAAGCACGGCGGCGTGGCACACACACCTGAAACACACCACACACCACACGGAATAGTAACGCGCGTGCACACACACTGAAACATTCACACACTGAAACATCACACACAAAGGGAAACACAACTGAAGACACACACAAATGCACCACAAACATACGAAACCACACACATAAGGGAAACACACACTGAAACACACAAACACACACAAACATACTGAAACACACACTGCAACACCGCGATAAGCAGACCACAGACAGCCAAGAGCCAATGTCTGAAATAGTTAATGGATAAATTCTGGTGATGACAGGGCTGTTCCTGTTCTGGGTTGGGGCCAAAACTATTTCATGCTATCATAACAGAACCCTCACCATTCTCTTCCCTTAACCGCCTAACAGATCAGTGCATACAGTAGATTCGGAGATATGGCAGGGTAGTGTAGACTATGGCCTGGCTTGGATGGAGAATATGGCGGTAGTGTAGCTAGGCTGGTTGGACTGAGATGGAGATATGGCAGGTGAGTGTGAGATAGGCTGCTGGATGGAGATATGCAGGGTAAGTGTAGACTAGGCTGGTTGGACTGAGATATGCAGGGTAGTGTAGACTAGGGCTGGTTGGCAAAATGAGATATGCAGGGTAGGTAGCTAGGCTGGTTGACTGAGGATATGCAGGTGTAAATATGTTATGACTAGGCTGGTTGGACTGAGATGGAGATATGCATGGGTGGGGTGGGGTAGTGGTAGACCTATGGCTGGTTGGACTGAGATGGAATTTATGCAGGGGTAGTGTAGACTAGGCTGGTTTGGACTGAGATTTGGAGAATATGCGGTAGTGTAGACCTAGCCTGGTTGGTGAGATGGAGATATGGAAGGGTAAGTGTAGACTAGGCTGGTTGGACTCGAGATGGAGAAATATGGAGCGGTAGTGTTGACTAGGCTGGTTGGACTGAGATGGAGATATGAAAAGGGTACGTGTTGACTAGGCTTGGTTGGACTGAGATGGAGATATGCAGGGTAGTGTTTGACTAGGCTGGTTGGACCATGAAGATGGAGATTATGGGGGTAGTGTAGATAGGCTGGTTGAGCTGAGAGGAGATATGCGAAGGGTAAGTGTAGCAGCTAAGGCTGGCTTGGAGCTGAGATAGTGCAGGGTAGTGTAGACTAGGCTGGTTGAACGGAGAATGGAGATATGGAGGGGTAGTGTAGAACTAGGCTGGTTGGGACTGAGATGGAGATATGCAGGGTAGTGTAGACTAGGATTGTTGGACTGAGATATGGGCAGGGTAGTGTTGACTAGGGCTGGTTGGACTGAGATGGAGGATAATCAGGGTTTAGTGTAGACTACGCTGGTTGGACTGAGAATGGAGAGTATGCAGGGTATGTAGACTAGGGCTGGAGAGATGGAGATATGGAGGGTAGTGTAGACTAGGCTGGTTGGGACTGAGATAAGTGGAGGCGTAGTGAGACTAGGCTGGTTGGAAACTGAGATGGAGATATGGCAGGGTAGTGTAG
>NW_019943432.1:345637-350112 GCF_002910315.2 Salvelinus sp. IW2-2015 | reverse complement strand
GACTCCACTTTGCCTAATGATATTAGAGCCTGGATTAAATGTAATGACTCCACTTTGCTAATGATATTAGAGTCTGGAATTAATGTAATGACTCACTTTGCCTAATGATATAGAGCCTGGATTAAATGTAATGACTCCACTTTGCCTAAATGATATTAGAGTCTGGATTGAATGTAATGACTCCACTTTGCCTAATGATATTAGAGCCTGGATTGAATGTAATGAACTCCACTTTGCCTAATGATATTAGAGTCTGGATTGAATGTAATGACTCCACTTTGCCTAATGATATTAGAGTCTGGATTAAATGTAATGACTCCACTTTGCCTATGATATTAGAGCCTGGATTGATGTAATGACTCCACTTTGCCTAATGATATAGAGTCTCGGATTAAATGTAATGACTCCACTTTGCCTAATGAATTAGAGTCTGGATTGAATGTAATGACTCCACTTTGCCTAATGATATTAGAGTCTGGATTGAATGTAATGACTCCACTTTTGCCTAATGATATTAGAGTCTGGTTTGGAATGTAATGACTCCACTTTGCCCAATGATATTAGAGCCTGGATTAAAGTAATGACTCCACTTTGCCTAATGATATTTAGAGTCTGGGATGAATGTAATGACTCCACTTTGCCTAATGATATTAGAGTCTGGATTGAATGTAATGACTCCACTTTGCCTAATGATATTAGAGCCTGGATTGAATGTAATGACTCCACTTTGCCCAATGATATTAGAGTCTGGATTGAATTTAAATGACTCCACTTGCCTAATTGCTATTAAGCCTGGATTAAATGTAATGAATCCACTTTGCATAATGATATTAGAGTCTGGATTGAATGTAATGACTCCACTTTGCCTAATGATATTAGAGCCTGGATTGAATTGTAATGACTCCACTTTGCCTAATGATATTAGAGTCTGGATTGAATGTAATGACTCCACTTTGCCTAATGATATTAGACCTGGATTGATGTAATGACTCCAACTTTGCCTTATTGATATTAGAGTCTGATTAAATGTAATGACTCCACTTTGCCTAATGATATTAGAGCCTGGATAAATGTAATGACTCCACTTTGCCTAATTATATTAGAGCCTAGATTGAATTTAATGACTCCACTTTGCCTCATGATATTTAGAGCCTGGATTGAATGTAATGACTCCACTTTGCCTAATGATATTAGAGTCAGGATTGAAATGTAATGACTCCACTTTGCCTAATGATATTAGAGCCTGGATTGAATGTAAAGTCAGAATCAGATATACCTACTGACCCTGGAACTTCCCTGTATATAGCTACTGACCCTGGAACTGTCCCTGTATATTAGCTACTACCTGAGAACTTCCCTGTATATACTACTGACCCTGGAACTGACCCTGTATATATAGCTACTGACCTGTATATAGCTACTGACCTGGATATACTATGACCCTGAACGACCCTGTATATAGCTACTGACCCTGTATATAGCTACTGACCCTGGACTGTCCTGTATTATACGCTACTGACCCTGGAACTGACCCTGTATATAGCTACTGAGTCCGGAATTGTCCCTGTATATAGCTACTGACCCTTGAACTGTCCCGTATATACGTACTGACCCTGTATATAGCTACTGACCCTGGAACTTGTCCTGTATATAGCTACTCGACCCTGGAACTGTCCCTGTTATATAGCTACTGACCCTGGAACTGTCCCTGTATATAGCTACTGACCCTGGAACTGTCCTGTATATAGCACTGACCCTGTATATAGCTACTGAGGACCTGTAATAGCTACTGACCCGTGGAACTGTCCCTGTATATAACTACTGACCCTGGAACTGGACCCGTATATAGCGTACTGACCCTGAAACTGACCCTGTATATAGCTACTGACCTGGAACTGACCCTGTATATAGCTACTGACCCTGGAACTGACCCTGTATATAGCTACTGACCCTGGAACTGACCTGTATATAGCTACTGACCCTGTAACTGTCCCTCTGATATAGCTACTGACCCTGAACTGTCCTGTATAGTACTGACTGGAACGCCCTGTATATAGCTACTGACCCTGGACTGACCTGTATATGCTACTGACCCTGGAACTGTCCCTGTATATAGCTACTGACCCTGGAACTGTCCCTGTATATAGCTTACTGACCCTGTATATACCACTGACCTGGACTGACCCTGATATAGCTACTGACCCTGTATATACCTACTGACCCTGGAACTGTCCCTGTATATACCTACTGACCTGGAAACTGTCCCTGTATATAGCTACTGACCCCTGGAACTGTCCCTGTATATAGCTTACTGACCCTGGAACTTGACCCTGTATATAGCTACTGACCTGTAACTGACCCTGTATATAGTTACTGATCCTGGAACTGACCCTGTATATAGTACTGATCCTGGAACTGACCCTGTATATAGTTACTGATCCTGGAACTGACCCTGTATATAGTTACTGATCCTGGAACTGTCCCTGTATATAGTTACTGATCCTGGAACTGACCCTGTAATAACTACTGACCCTGGAACTGTATATAGTTACTGACCCTGGAACTGACCCTGTATATAGTTACTGACCGCGAACTGACCCTGTATATAGTTACTGATCCTGGAACTGTCCCTGTATATAGTTACTGATCCTGAACTGACCCTGATATAACTACTGACCTGGAACTGTATATAGTTACTGACCCTGCGAACTGACCCTGTATATAGCTACTGACCCTGGAACGCTGACCTGGAACTGTATATAGCTACTGACCCTGGAACTGTATATAGTTACTTACTTTCTTCTGTTCTTCTTATTTCTATTGTTGGTTGGTTCAGTTCTACTTGTTTTTATGGCTCTGCTGCATTGTTGGGTAAGTTCAAGCAAGAATGTCATTTCACTGTACTGGTGCACGTGACAGTAAAACGTCAAACTGAAACATCACACCATACACCACTCTGCTATAGAGCTGTACTGTTCCCCGGTCACACCACAGACCAGCTAGCAGCTAACGTCATTAATACACATGTCACATTGCATCTGGCGGAGCAGGGCGGCTCAAAACCAGCACTTTCCCCCACAACCACCTGCTCTCTCTGTCCATCAGTAAAAATCTAAAGTTCTAATTCCTAATTCTCTGTCTCTGACATCAGATGTTGTCGCTGTTACTTAGAGCAGAGCAAGGCCCAGGCCCAGACCAAGGCCCAGGCCCAGGCCCAGGCCAAGGCCCAGGTCCAGGTCCAGACCAAGGCCCAGGTCCAGACCAAGGCCCAGGCCCAGACCAAGGCCCAGGCCCAGACCAAGGCCCAGGTCCAGACCAAGGCCCAGGTCCAGGCCAAGGCCCAGGTCCAGACCAAGGCCCAGGCCCAGACCAAGGCCCAGGTCCAGGCCAAGGCCCAGGTCCAAACGTATCTACTGTTTCAATCACATCCCACAGCTGAACAACATGTTACCTAGGGAAAATAATGGGGGGTGGGGCATTCTAAATATATCGTTCCAGTCGACCAACACCAGAAATCACACAATGAAACAGATGCTAGTGCTGCTTCCCCCCCCCCAGTTGATGTCGTTTGGTCGGATTACAGGAAGTAAACCCTTGACCGATGAGAAGTTGAGACGGACCAGAACAACAGTGCGCCAGGGACACATTTATAACACTGATATCCATGCCGATGGCGTTATCCAAAACAACATTACAGGGATTCAACCCATACGTGCGTAGCCTTCATGCTAAGTATTCAATTCAACCGCCTTTAGGAAATCCCTGCACGACACAAAATGCTGTATAGCCTGACCTACTATGCAAATGATCACTAACTTGTCCTTTTAATTCAAAAGGAGGTGAGGGAGGAAACATACAACGAATGAATTTAATACCATGGAGCTATTGATTTTGTTTTTTGGATTCTTCCTCTCATATTACTGATGTGTCCAGAACTAATCCAGAACTAACACATTATATCTGAGACAGATCCATTTCAAATATACCCGTAATGACAAGAAGAAGAACCCAATACTGTACTTTAACGCTGCTCCAATAGAATGGAGAATCACACTGCTACAGAGATATCTGATTATTATTTTAATATCATGATTATTATGAATATGAATTATTATGAATAAATTATATGATTTTCGTTGTTGTTGTTATTGCCTATTATTTTTTGTTTATTCTCTAAGACACCAGAAGTCTCGTTACTGAACATTTTAACCTGTCATTTTGTCATGGAATTACTGAAGCTCAAATCACAAAACGGTCTTAGTTTAGTCTTATGTTAATTCACATATGTCGATAGTGTTTGTTCTAAACTACATCTCACGTTTTATTGCCTGAAGACAATAACACGTGTGACCGAGGGTAGTCCAGCGATCTGAGACGGCACACATCTCTACAGTGTTGGTATAGCTTTGAATGTCGCCTACTGCCCTTTGACACATCCTCTCTCTGTCTGTCATCCTCTCTCTGTCTGTCATCCT
>NW_019943432.1:328420-345612 GCF_002910315.2 Salvelinus sp. IW2-2015 | reverse complement strand
GTCTCTGTCGTGTCGCTGTCATCCTCTCTTGTCTGCATCCATCCTCTCTCTTGTCTGTATCTTCTCCTTCTGTCATGCGCCTTCTGTCGTTCACCTCTCTCTTCTGTCATCCCTCTCTGTCTGTCATGATCCTCCTCTGTCTTCATTGCCGCTCTCTGTCTGTCATCCTCTTCGTCTGTTCGTCATCCTCATCGCTCTGTCTGTCACTCTCTCTGTCCTCTATCCTCTCTGCTGTCTGTCATCCTCACTCTCTTCGTGTCACCTCTCTCTGTCTGTCATCCTCTCTCTCTGTCTGTCATCGCCTCTCTCTCTGTCTGTCTGCCTCTCTCTGTTGCATCTCTCTTCTCTGGTCTGTCATCCTCTCTCTGTCTGTCATTCCTCTCTCTTCCTGTCTCTCTCTGTCTGTCATCCTCTCTGTCTGTCTGTCATCCTCTCTCTCTCTGCTGTCATCCTCTCTGCTCTCTGTCTGTCATCCTCTCTCTGTCTGTCATCTCTCTCTCTCTCTGTCTCTCTGTCTCTCTCTTCTGTCTTCCCTCTCTGTCTGTCTGTCCTCTCTCTCTCTCTCTGTCTGTCATCCCTCTCTGTCTTCGCATCCTCTCTCTGTCTGTCGTCCTCTCTCGTCTCTGTCTGTCATCCTTCTCCTCTGCTTCATCCCTCTCTCTCTGTCTGTCATCCTCTCTCTCTCTGTCATCCTCTCTCTCTCGTCTGTCATCCTCTCTCTGTCTGTCTATGCCTCGTCTTCTTCCATCCCTCTTCTGTCATTGTCTCTATGTGATTGGTTCAATATTTTTAAAGTCAGAAAATACCTCGTAACATTTAAAAAATAAAGTAACAGGTGTCAACTTTATCTTTCCGCTGTATCTTCAAATCACTTCCTAACACGCCCGTCAGTTTCCCACGGTCAGAGCTGTCGCTAAACGCGATTATCAGGTACAGTTGGTGAGTCCCAGTCCGCCTGTATGAGTCTACAGTGTGTGTGCTGTCCGTGTGTGTGTGTGTGTGTGTGTGTGTGTGTGTGTGTGTGTGTGTGTGTGTGTGTGACCGCAGCTAGCTACACTGCTGACTGTTTGTCTGGGATGTAAGGAAATCTGTTTGGGAACACAGGGAGGGACAGGAGAGAAACCAGCGAATATGTTTCAAGATTCACAACGCTGATAGAAAATGTATGACAAACAATTTGTGATAAACAACATGCCATTGTTCTATATTATGCAGAGGAGGAACATGACGCAGGGGCAGACATGACGCAGGGTCAGACATGAGACGGGTCAGACAGAACAATGGGTCGAGACATGAGAGGTCAGACATGACGCAGGGTCGACATGACGCAGGGTCCAGACATGAGACGCAGGCTGACGGGTCAGACATGACGCGGGTCAGAACAGCATGAGCGGGTCAGACTGACGAGGGCTCAGACATGAGCAGGGTCAGACATGAACAGGGTCAGACAGGACGGGTTCAGACATGACGCAGGGTCAACATGCACAGCGGGTAGACATGACATGACACAGGGTCAGACGATGACGCCAGGGTCAGACATGACGCAGGGTCAGACATACATGACACAGGTCAGACTAATGACAGCCAGGGTCAGACCCATAAGACTGCAGGGTCAGAACACTGACAACATGGCAGACATGACATGAACAGGTCAACAGGACATGTATTGTCGAGTACATCAGAGAATACATAAACAGAGCAACACAAGCGGCAGATGACGCAGAATGACCAGGTCAGACATGACAGCAGCAGGGTCAGATACATGACGCAGGGTCAGACATGAGCAGGGCGTCAACAGTCAGACATGAGCACTGGGTCAGACAAGCTGACGGCAGGGTCAAGCATCGACACCTGACGCACCGGTCAGACTTCGGTCCACACGATACAGGGAACACCATACTGTACAATACATACATGTATGCATTACATGTCATAATAAATACAGCAATATGTTTCATTCATAGTCCATGGAGTGTGTGTGTGTGTGTGCTGTGTGTGTGTGTGTGTGTGTGTGGTGTGTGTGTTGTGGTTGTGTGTGTGTGTGTGTGTGTGTGTGGTGTGTTCTGTGGCGTCCAGCGTGCGTTGGGTGGTGACTCATAATTGTGTGTTGTCAGTGTGTGTATTCTGATCCCCTGTCGAAGGAGGTATATGCGTGAAGGAGGGCATACTACAGACCTCTTGCTCCAGGCTAATCGGCGTTGGTCCGAGCACAATCCCAGAATCCTCTTGGGTTAAACCAAATGTATTCTAAGAACCAACCCCCCCCCCCCCCCCCTGAGCTGACCTCACCTCTCTGGTACCTCACAAGAGACAGATTTACAGTGTTGCACGAATGCTGCATGCTGTAGGTTTCCGCTGCACATACAGTTCTCTTAAATGTCATTTTATATGGGTAACTAGGGGAACGAGATACATTTTCTTCTTACAAACATGCAACTTTGATGATGGATTTGGCCCGAAATAAATTCTCTCTCTCTCTATTAAAACAGACAGAGAAAACATGACACACACATTACATATCTTATGTTCATTACTTACTTAAAAGGCGTAGAAACCTAAATATATAATTCTTATTTGAAAAGCCATGCAAAACTACTAATATATTTAAATTCGTAGTTGAAAATGAGTACAATACGGAAAATATATTGAAACCTTATTTGAAAAAGGCGTGAAACACTCAATAGTAGTAATTCTTAGTTTAAAAGGCGTGCAAACACAAAAATTATTTAACATTCTTAATTTAACTCGGCAAGTTAGTAAGAAACAAATTCTTATTTTACAATGACAGCCACCAGCGCGAGAGTGGGGTTAACCTTGGCCCCTATCGTTCACGGGGCAGAACAACAGATTTTTAGTCTTGTCAGCTCAGGGATCGATCCAGCACCTTTAATTTTCCCTTTCCCAGTGCCTCTAAACCACCTAGCTATCCGCGCGCTTACAAACGAATGTCCTGTCTATGCAGTGTACTAATCTGGTTGACATACCTAATTCTGCGCAACAAACAGGACATGAGGCCGGGGATCTAGAAATATTGTTCCCAACAACAACAGGGCCAGAGCCGGGGATAAGATATTGTCCACAAAACAGGGACAGAGGCGAGGGGATTAGATAATGTCCCACAACAAACGAGGGACGAAGGCGAGGGGATTAAGCTATGTCCCACACAGAACGGGACAGGGTAGCAGGGGATTAGATATTGTCCAGCAGGACAAACGGACACGAGGCAGGGGATAGACTATGGTCCCACCAACAAACACGGACATGAGGTGCGGCGGAGTTTAGATATTTCCCACAAAAAACATGGAGACAGAGGTCGGTGATTAGATTATTGTGTCGCCACAACAAAAGGGACATGAGGCCGGGGAATTAGAATATTGTCCGCACCAACAAATCAGGACAGAGGCCGGGGATTAGACTAATGTGTCCACATACAAACAGGACACGAGACCGGGGATCAGATAGTTGTCCCACAACAACAGGACACGAGGCCGGGAATTAGTATTTGTCCCACAAACAAACTAGGGACAGAGGTCGTGGAATAGCATATTTTCCCACAACAAACAGGCAGAGGTCGGGGAATGATTGCTCCCACAAACAAACAGGACAAAGAGGTCACGGGGATTAGATATCTGTCCCCCACAGACAAAAGGGACAGAGCCGTGGGATTAGATATCTGTCCCAACATACCAAACAGGGACAGAAGGCCGGGGGATTAGATATTGTCCCACAGACAACAGGACAGGGCCTGGACTAGATTTGTCCCATTCAACAACAGGACAGAGGCCTGGGGAATTAAAGATATTGTCCCACATGCACCAAACATGGGACCTTGAGGCCGGGGATCTAAATTGCCACAACAAACAGTGACAGAAGGTCGAAAGGAAGGTAGATATGTCCTACACAGCAACAGGGACAGAGGTCCGGGGATCTAGATATTGTCCTAAACAAACAGGACCAGAGGTCGGGGATAAGATATTGTCCCACAACAAACAGGGGCAGAAGGTCGGGGATAAGATATTGTCCACAACACACAGGGACAGAGGTCGGGGATTCAGATATTGTCCCACACACATAACAGGGACAGAGGCCTGGGATTAGATATTGTCCCAACAACAACACAGGGACAGAGCCGTGAATTAGATATTGTCGCACAACAAACAGCAGAGGCCGGGATTAGATATGTCCCACAACAAACGACATAGGCTGGGATAATTAGTCCCACACAAACAGTGACAGAGGTCGGGGATTAGATATTGTCCCACAATCAACAGGGACAAGCCTGGGATTGATATTGTCCCACAACAAACAGGGACAGAGGCCGGGGATTGATAATGCTTCCACCAACAAACGAGTGACAGAGAATTCAGGGATTAGATATTGTCCCCATACAAACACGGACAGAGGTCGGGGATTAGATATTGTCCCACAAACAACAGGACCACGAGCCGTGGATTGATACTTGTCCCATCCACAGACAGTGACAGACCGGGGATTTATGATTTGGTCCCACACAAACGGGACAGAGGCCGGCGATTAATATTGCCCTCCACAACAAAAGGGACAGGTCGGGGATAGACTATTGTCCCCACAACAACAAACAGGACAATGGCCACCAGGGAATGACAACAACAGGACAAACGAATCGGCATCATAGGCGACATTAGTATGTAAATAGATTTTGCATAACAGAGCATATAAAGATTGTTACATTGTGAGGTCGTACAAATAGCATGACCAGATGATGCATTATTTTTCTGTTTTTGAAATTTGAATATATTTGTACCTTTTATATGTAGAAAGAATTAATAAATGTGCTGTCTTGACTGGGCAAGTCTCTCTTTTCTAATTGACGATATTCAAACAGGGTACTGTCTGTGTTTTTTGTCGTGACTGTAGTATATTTGTATCATTTAGATAGGTTTCTGAAACATTAGCTGTAAGGTATTTACGAATAATTACACAGGGTAGACCCAATAGTTAAGTTTCTACAACGCTTGAATGAGTTCACAGCATTATTATAATGTACAAACAGCTGGTTAAGTAGCAAAGAAGTAAACTTGCTGTCGTGACAAGATGCAACCAAAAGTACATCTCAAACCATGTAAATTTATACACACTACAGTAAACAACTGTGTAGCCACGATTTGAATTTCATGTGTTAATTAAAAACACAAAAGACAGAACAGTGTGTAGGATCGTGAGGCTGGTTGTAACACAGAGGTACATTGTCATTACTCACTTGATGCTACCAGCTAATCAGCATTATGCCCTAACGTTGTTTGTGCGTAACAAACTGACAGCTTTAAGGCCTGAAGTCTAAGTACTTTTCTTTTTTTTTTAACAAACTTAGACACGTGTGATCCAAAAAGGTCATCAAAAAGTTCAAACCGTTCCATTGCAGCAATAAATATATAATATATAGAAGAATTTAAGTAACCCAGAATACGTTATGCTACAAGTGTGGAGGGTGTATACGCGTTCATGATATGTTTAAGGTAAAATTACTTTCTTCGATATGGATTAGGATACGTGTTCTGTAAATAAGATAAAGTCGTTACTGTCGTTTGAAGGATAGTAAAGTACAATATCTACGCCAGGTGAGAAGATGATACGATGACTGAACGGGATTGAAGGTAAGAGTAACAAGATTACCTGAGGTGTGTCATGCAAGGCAGAAAGGTTGGCTTAATATAAATATATTTGTTGACTGGTTACTACTTTTTTTGCGGTCTACTACCATGATTCTCACATGGATTCATAGTTTGCGAATTCTTCACTGTTATTTTTAACAGCATGTTAGAAGGGTCCGTCTTTTGGGTTTTTGACGTCTAAATAGTAAAGTAAATTAAAAATGTCCAAACCTTTTGCTACTGGTACTTGTCACTGTATAGTATACAAGATGCAATGTTAAAGTACGCATAGTGTCATATATTCTCAATAATAATGCCAAAAACATTTAGTGTATTTGTTACATGGTGACAGTGTAGAATCCTATCATACTACTCTATTCTCTGAGAGTGGAAGGCCGGATAATGGACATAAATCATGATAGATTTATCTCTCTGAATAGAACCCACAGTGATAGGATTTAAACAAAACAATGTCTGGTATGAACAACCCTACGCCATGACTAGACGGGAAAGAACACAGCTCACTCTCTTTCAGATTTCTTAAACAATAAAAGTCAATTTACCCAACATTCTAAAAATGGAATTAGTAGTTTGGGAATTAAATTAAACTATATATTATATTTTAATATATATTAATAGTATTATTACTTGATGGTTTCTATCAGAGAGATTAAATTATCAAAATATTTTGTGCATATATGCCGCCTCCTCTCGCGAAAATAGGGGATTAGATATTGTCCCGCAACAAACAGGGACAGAGGCCGGGGATTAGATATTGTCCCACAACAAACAGGGACAGAGGCCGGGGATTAGGTATTGTCCCACAACAAACAGGGACAGAGGCCGGGGATTAGATATTGTCCTGCAACAAACAGGACAAAATGAATGCCGGCACTGTTAGTATGATTCTATAGATTTGCATAACAGAGCATATAAAATTGTTACATTGTAGGTCGTAAAAATACATGACCAGATGATCATGTATTTATTTTTTTGTAATTTGAATTATATTTGTACTTTTATGTAGAAATAAATTAAAATGTCTGTCTTACGAGCAGGCTTCTTTTCTAAATTGAATATTAAACAGGGTACTGTCTGTGTTTTTGCGGACTGTAGTATATTGTAGTATTTAGTATAGTGTTTCTGAAGACATTACTGTAGTATTTACTATATTAMACAGGGTAGACCAATAGTTAWGTTTCTACAACCGCTGAATGAGTTTCACAGCATTTTATAATTACAAACTACTGGTTATAGCAAAGAAATAAAACGCTGATCTGTGACAATTGCAACCAAAGTACACTCCAAACCATGTAAATTATACACACAACATAAACTGTGTAGCCACGATTTGAATTTCAGTTGTGTAATTAAAACAAAAGAGCAAAACAGGTGCAGGAGTCGTGAGGGCTGTGTAACACAGAGGTACATTGTAATTACTCACTTAGCTACCTACGCTAATCCTATTATGCCCTACGTTGTGGTCTAACAAACTGGCAGCTTTAGGACTGAAGCTAAAGTACTTTTTTTTTTTTTTTTTTTTACAAACTTAGACACGTGTGATCAAAAGGTCATCAAAAGTTCAACCGTTCATTGCAGCAATAAAGTATAAAATATAAAGTATTTAAAGTATAGATACGTTATATACACATGTTGGGGTGTAAGCCTGTTCATATATGTTAAGTAAAATTACTTTCTTCGAATATGGATAGAACTGTTCTGAAAAAGATAAATCGTTACTGTGTTTGAAGGATACATTACATTACATTTAAGTCATTTAGCAGACGCTCTTATCCAGAGCGACTTACAAATTAGTAAATAACCAAGTATCTACGAGGTGACAATGTATTATAATGACTGAACGATAGTAAATAACCAAGTACCTACGRGGTGTCATCAAGGCAAAAGGTGGCTAATATAAAATATATTTTGATTTGTTTAACACTTTTTTGGTTACTACATGATTCCATATGTGTTATTTCATAGTTGTGATGTCTTCACTATTATTATACAATGTAGAAAATAGTACAAATAAAACATTTTCCAAACTTTTGACTGGTACTGTATATATGAACAGATCATTTCTAAAACGCTATATCATATTATTCAGAAATAATTGCCAAAAACATTTAGTTATTTGTTACATGTGACAGTGTAAAACCTATCAGTACTACTTATTTCTCTGAGAGGGAGGCGGATATATGACAAAAATATGATAATTTATCTCTCTGAATAGAAACCATCAGGTGATAGATTTTAAACAAATACATGTCTGGTATTGAACAAACCCTACGCCATGACTAGACAGTGAAAAAACACACCAATCTCTTTCAGATTTTCTTTAAACAATAAAAGCTAATTTACCAACATTTCTGAAAATGGATTATATAGGAGTTTGGAATTAAATTAAACTATTATAATAATAATATATATATTATACTGATATATATATTAATACATATTATCATACTTGATAGGTTTCTATTCAGATGAATAAATTATCATATTTTTTCATATACCGCCTTCCCTCGCTGGAAAATAAGTAGTACGTTGTAGTATACTGACTTCAAATGTAAACAAAATAACATATATTCTTGCATATCTATTTCTGATTAAAAAAAACAAATATTATAGCGTGTTGGACATAAACTCATCAATATAACAATACCAGTCGAAAAGTTTGGACCACCGTAACTCATTCAAGGTTCTTTATGTATATATCTCTGAAATTATTCCGAATGTATATTTATGAAATAGTTACAAATGTACACAGTTCAGTGTTCAGTATTTGTCTTTGTAAAGCAGGGTACAAGGAAATTCAAACACAGGGTTGAGCCACTACAGTCTAACTACAGATCCTGTAAAGTTTCCCTTGACAGCATAACTCCGATTACATTCCCGTCTAGGAGTTTAAACACTGAGAGGTTTTCTTCCTAGCCACCTGTGCGGTCTGCATCTGCGTTGCTTGCCTGTTTGGCGTGGTATTAGGCTGATTCTGTATAAGCACTTGTGACAACTGGCTGATGTTAAAAGGGCTGTTATAATACATTTGATTTACATTTATACTGAACAGCTGCCTCTCAAGAACTAATGACTCAATGCAGTTAAATAATTAAATGGAAAAGCCATTTCTCTAGCACATTGTCTAGTTATCATAGCTATATAGATAATCTGTTCAAACATGTCTAGGTTATCAATTACTATATAGATAATCTCTTGAGCACATGTCTAAATGCTTATCATTAGCATTAATAAGAATCTGCTTACATGTCTTAGTTATCATTAATTATATAGATAATCTGTTTCAGACATGTTCAGTTGATTAGATATATAGATAATCTGCTGAACAGTCTAGTTATATTTAGCATATATAGATAATCTGCGTGATCTTCTACCACTCCAGTCTGATTTTATTGTGTTTGTTAATGAGTTATAATAGTTGTAATGAGTTAAATTAGTAAAATTGAATGGCTTCTCTCTAGACATGCAAAGGTTAGAATATACTGTACAGTTTGGGATCATCCGTGTCACTTCCACAATTTAAATTGTTGAGTTTTCTTATTTTAATTTGCAAAAAAAAATTCTGCAACATTTTTATAAATTAACACTTATTAATTAAAACGGAGATTAAAAAAAAGTAGACAGTTACTCACTAAAGACCATATGAAGACCAATTGTTTAACTGTCAAATATATTAGTGTTTTTTCAAATAAAATTATACATAAAAATGTATCTCTCAGGACGCTTRACAAATGCTACTGTTTTGATGCTTTGAATAAAAAATTGCTATAGGACTACATTTCCCAAACCCGGTCATCGGGACCCCGAGGGTTGCACATTCAGCTTTTTCCTCTTATCAACGCTCGATAATTAGTTGATTATTTGAATYAGCTGTTTTAGTGCTAAGACAAAAACAACGACCGAGTTTCACGTGACCACTGTATTAAACTATCCTTTTTTTAAGGAATTTTTTTAAAAAGATAAATAATATTAACTCTAATTTATCCTGAACCATAACAATCTTGTTTTACAATTTACAGTAGACACACTCTTCTGGTACATTAACAATTATACACACACACACACACACACACACGCAAACACACCCCCCCCCAAACACATACACATCATTTTACAGTACTTGTGCAGCGGTTTGGTAAAACGGTTTGGTAAAACGGCTGCAGGCAGAGCTGGAAAGTGGTTGTCTGGCTGTCATTCCGGTAATCTAGTGGCCTGGGGGGGGGGACCCTGGTCCTAATGAAGAGAGTGGTGGGACGATCGGGCCCTGGACTGCCCTCTCCCCAACACCCCTCCTACCAAGGCTAGGTAAGGTTCTACTTGCACTGTGCGGTCAGCCGGACAGCCTTGCACTCCCAATTGGTTTGGCAGCAAAATTAAATAAGTATATAAAGAAAATTGTCTCTTTGATGAAACTTACAGAACCCTAACGTCAGARCAGAAATATAGAGATAGATAACTCTGTCCACTGTGAGGAAAAAAAAGTGATTTAACATTTAATGTCAAAACCTCACTGCTTTCAAATTTCTTAAAAAAAAAAAATGGAGGAAACAAAAGGATGAATTGATAATATTAAAAAAAGAGAACAAGAGAAACGAGAGAGAGAGAAAAGTGCTGCACCTACTGGTCCTGATAACAGAGGGGGACACACCGCTCAGAAACATCCATCACAGTCCAGCTTTAGCATTCCAGAAAGAGTCAGTTCATCCTCATCACTTCCTGTGAGCAGTCCGTCAATCTGTCAGCGGTCTCTTCAACACCTCTGTCCTGTCTTGTCCTGCTCCTCACTAGAAAAAACACCTCTGTCCTGTCTTGTCCTGCTCCTCGCTAGAAAAACACTTCTGGCTCGGCCAGACACACTGCGCTACTCACAGGTACTGTACCGCAGGTTGAGGGTGTGTATGTGTTTGAGTGTCAGAGGAGAAAGACAGAGAGGATACAGAGAGAGTGAGAGGATGAAAGGAGAGAGAGAAAGAGAGAGCCCTCCAACCCGCCCCCCAGGAGAGGACATTCGGGAGTTTGGTTCAGAATTGGGGGTTTTGTTTGCACCGCTCTATGAGGAAATTGATGATAAGTCTCTTCAACTCGAGATTCAGGTCTGGGGAAGCTTTCCTGGCCATCGGCACCAAAATACTCCGACTGTTTGGTTCCTTTAGTCTATAGTTATCCACTCCCTTGCTTCAATGCGAAGGTGCTACATCATGATGGACAAACGCACTTGGTTCATCCACAAAAATGTTCCCTGCGATGGTTGGGAGAAGTTTGCTTCAGAGGATGTGTTAGTGAACCATTCTTTAGCTTCATCGGCTGTGTTCTTAGGCAAAATTGTGGTGAGCCCACTTCTTGGCTGAGAAGAACCACACATGATGGCCAGGTGCTTTGACTCTTGGATGACACAGGAATGATGGTAACCGCTTCACCTTGTCTTCCGGAAACGCGTTTTCTTCTTCCGGATGCCACCAAACAATTCGGAAGGGGTTCATCAGCAGAAAATGACTTTACCCCAAGTCCTCAAACAGTCCATCTCGTACCTTTTGCAGAATATCAGTCTGTCCCTGATGTTTTTCCCTGGAGGGAGAAGTTGGCTTCTTTGCTGCCCTTCTTAGACTACAGCATCCTCGCAAAAGTTCTTGTGCGCTCACTGTGCGTGAGATGCACTCATGCTACTGCGCATTGCCTGAGCAAGCTCTGTACTGGGTGGTTGCCTGCGCCGATCCGAGCTGAATCAACTTTAGGGCTGGTCTGCGTTGCGTGACTTTCTTGGCCGCGCCTGAAGCTTCTTTTCACATACAATTGAATCCTCGATTCTTGAAGATCTTGATGTTCGATAATGGTTGATGCTTAGGGTTGCAATCATACTCGGCACGCAATATCCCTTGGCTTGGAAGCCGACTTTCTTGTGCAAAGCAATTGATGATGGCACGTGTTTGCTTGCAAGGTAGATGGTTGACAGAGGAAGAACAATGATTCAAGCACCACTCTTTTGACAGCTTCCAGTCGGTTTTCCGAGCAAATAGAATGACAGGTGATTCCAGCCTTGTCCTGTAACACTACCACTCTGTGTTTAACGAGGAGATATGAATGATGTCAGCTGGTACTTTGTGTGGCAGGGCTGAATGCCAGTGGAAATCGTTTTTTTTTGGGGGATTAGTTCTTTGATGGCCACGAAGGAGGTTTGCAATTAATTGCAATTCAACTGATCATTCTTATAAATTCTTGGCAGTATATGCAAATTTAACCCATATACAAACTGCACGGCCAGCAGACTTTGCGAAAATGTATTTTTTCATTCTCAATAACTTTCGCCACGATGGGTACATCCTTTACACCTTTTACATTCTTTAGAGTTCGGAAGAGCTTTACCTGTGATATCTTATTCTTGATGTACGATCCCGTTACCGGAAATTTATACAACAACCGCTAAACTGCAGAGCGCCAAATTCAAAAAAAATCAAAACATATTTTAATATGAATAACAAGTGAAATATACAAAAGACAGCAGTTATAGCCTTGTTTTAATCCACCTGGATTTACGTTTAGTATGATATGCATATTTTTTGTATGATATTTATTTGATATAGCACCTAACATGAAAAGTATGCTCGTCGACACATCTCATTCCAAAATCATGGGATTACTATGGAATGGCCCCATTTGCTGCTATAACAGCTTCCACTCTTCTGCGGAGGTTTTCCACTAGATGTTGAACATTGCTGTGGGGATTGCTTCCTCAGCCGAGCATTAGTGAGGTCGGGAACTGAGTTTAGCGATTAGGCCTGGCTCACAGTCCAGTTTCCAATTCATCCCAAAGGGTTTCGATGGGTTGAGGTCAGGGCTCTGTGCAGCCAGTCAAGTTCTTCCCACGATCCGATTCAAACAAACCTTTCTGTATGACCTCGTTTGTGCATGTCCAACATTGTCATGCCTGAAACAGGAAAGGGCCTTCCCCAAACTGTTCCCCACCAAGTGGAAGCACGATTGTCTAGAATGTCATCGTATGCGTAGCGTTAAGATTTCTACCCAATCTTGAAAAACAGCCCAAGCCATTATTCCTCTTCACAAACTTTACATTGGCATATGCATTGGGGCAGGTAGCCTTTCCTGGCATCCGCCGAACCCAGATTTGTCCGTCCGAACTGCCTGGTGGTGAAGCGTGATTCATCACCTCAGAAAACTGCTTTCCACTGCTCCAGTCAGCCTTCACCACCCCTCCAGCGACGCTTGCATTGCGCATGTGATCTTAGCTTGTGTGAGGCTGCTCGGCATGGAAACCCATTTCATGAAGCTCCCGAGAAACATTATGTGCTGTGTTGCTTCTAGAGGCAGTTTGGAACTCGGAAGTTAACGTCGCAACCGAGGCAGACGATTTTTACGCACTACGCGCTCACGCAACTCTGCATCCCGTTTCTGTAGCTTGTGCGGCTACCACTTTGCGGCTGAGCTCGTTTGTCCCTGCGTCCTACGTTTCCATTCAATAATACAGCACTTCAGTTGACCGGGCAGCTCTAGCAGGGCAGAAATATGAAAAGTTATTGGAAAGGTGGCATCCTATGACTGACGTTGAAAGTCACAGCCTTTCAGTAAGGCCATCAAATCAAATCAAATCAAAATGTATTTGTCACATACGCCGATCAACAATGTGTAACTAACCGTGAAAACGCTTACTTACAAGCCTTAATCAACAATGTAGTTCAAGAAGATTTAAGAAAATATTTACTAAATAAACTAAAGTAAAAAAATATTGTAAATTACATTAAAAATGAACACAATATATTTACATAAGAATAACAGGCTTATACAGGTAGAGTTAGTCGAGTATTTGTAAATGACTAGCAGGAGTAGCAGCAGGTAAAAACAAGGGGGGTAGGGGTCAATGTAAATAGTCTTGGTGGCGATCTGATTAATCGTTTCAGCCAGTCTTCATGGCTTGGGGGTAGAGTGTTAGCAGAGCTTTTTGGTCTAGACTTGAGCTCCGGTACCGGCCTGCTTTCCGTCGAGCAGAAGAGAACAGTTATTGACACTTGGGTGA
Organism: Salvelinus sp. IW2-2015; assembly: GCF_002910315.2. NCBI lineage: Eukaryota > Metazoa > Chordata > Actinopteri > Salmoniformes > Salmonidae > Salvelinus > Salvelinus sp. IW2-2015. The sequence goes on along the minus strand of NW_019943432.1, from coordinate 331,935 downwards.
TGGAAGTACTTTGAACAATTCTTCTGGGCTTTCCTCTGACACCGTGGTATACAGAAGGTCCTGGATGTCAGGAAGCTTGGCCCAGTGTGTCACTGGGCACCTAACAACTACCCTCTGTAGCGCCTTACCGCGGTCTAGCAGCCGGCCAGCTTTGTCATACCAGGCGGCTTGATACTGCCAACCCAGCTCAGGATGCGTCCTCCCGACGGTCCCCGCGATCTGTAGCAACTTCTTTGCAAGGATCTGGGGATCTCCATCGCAAACTCTTTTAGTCCGTCTGAGGGGGAAAGGTGTTGTCCGTGCCTGAACTGCTTCCGCCTGGTCGGACTTGCGTGTTTGAGCTGTATTCGTGTGTCGTGGCAACACCAAGGAACTCTGAAACTCTCCGCACCCGCTCCATCCTCCTTACTGCTAGTGTTTGCGTCTACTGGCAGATTTGGCAATCAATGTGGGCCTCGACTTCTTACTACACCTGGCAGCACCTGTTCGTGGCTGAAATAGCCGAATCCAAAATTGTGAAGGTGGACTACTATCTTTGACATACGTAGTCGTATAAACTAACACAGTTACAACATTGTTTCTTATATGCGTCTTTAGCACAGTAAACGTGCTCTACTTTTCCCCCCATTTAAAGTGTTGAATTAATAATCACTCTGAGTCAGGTTGTTCCTTACACTAGTTTCTGATATACGGTGTCATTATTGGGTACAGTGAAAATCATTTCTTTCTTTATTTTTGGCCACTGCTTCTCCCACTTTAATTTAAAATGATAGCAGATGACCATTGAGGTTTAAAGTGGCGACTGTTAGCTCTAATTTGACGGGAATTTTCCATCCCTGAACCATGTAGAAATTACCCGCACTTTTCGTCATGGTCCGCCCATTTTAGCGGGGCAAAATAGATAATGTTATTTAAAGTCGTAGACAATGTAGTGTTTTGGTCTATAGTCTAAGCATGCAATGTGTTACATCTGACTCTATCAAACATCATTGTGAGATCATCATATACACTATTGTGACTCTAATAATTGATTTGGGAATGTCATTTCCTGTCTTGATACTCGGCCCCCCAACCGTTGTGTTCAGATTAATTTTTTTGGGGGTGGGCCCATAGAAATGATGTTAAATATGCACTTGTGTCATTTTGGACAAACATTTTAATTGTAAATAAGAATATAACATGTTTTCGCAAACACTTCTAAAAAATTAATGTGGATGCTACCGTGATATCGGAGAGTCGTGAATGAAATCGTGGATAATGATGAGAGAGAAAGTAAACAGAATAAATATCATATCACAAAAAAAATGCTACCCTCCCTGTTATTGATAATGATGAGAACTTGTCTTGGGAGAATGGTGTTTTAAATGTGTCTGTAACTTCTCAATTCATCATTATTCACAATTCATTCAATACGATCTGTTATAATATTTCTAGTTGTAAGACTAAGACATACTGTTGAAAAAAACACTTTTTTTTTGCAGGTTGTTGTGTTCAGGTTTCAGAAGGGGGAGAGTCAGAAGGGGAGAGTCAGAAGGGGGAGAGTCAGAAGGGGGAGTGTCAGAAGGGGAGAGTCGAGTGTCAGAAGGGGGAGTGTCAGAAGGGGGAGAGTCAGAAGGGGGAGGTCAGAGGGGGAGAGTCAGAAGGGGGAGCTGTCAGAAGGGGGAGTGTCAGAAGGGGGAGGTCAGAAGGGGGAGGTCAGAAGGGGGAGTGTCAGAGGGGGGGTCAGTGTTCAGAAGGGGGAGTGGTCAGATAGGGGATCGTAGACAGGGGGAGTGTCAAGGGGAGTCAGACACAGGGGGATAGGTCGCAAGGGGGAGATGTCGAAGAGGGAAGGTCGGCGAAGGGGGAGTGTCAGAAGGGGGTAAGAGGGAGTGATCTAGAAGGGGAGAGTCAGAAGTCGGGGTAGTTCAGGTGCAGAAGGACGGGAGAGATGCGAAAGGGGAGGGGTGTCAGAAGGGGTAGGTAGAAGGGGGAGTTCAGAGAGGGTTCAGAAGGGGGAGATGTACATGAAGGGGGAAGTTCAGAGGCGGGAGCGAGTTCCAGAAGGGGGAGAGGTCAGAAGGGGAGCTGTCAGAAGGGGGAGTGTCAGAGGGCAAGGTAAAGGGGGAGCAGTAAGAAGGGGCGAGTGTCAGAAGGGGGGAGTGTCAGAAGGGGGAGTGCACGAAAGGCGGAGAGAGTCATAAGTGGGAGGGAGGGGTGTCAGAAAAGGGGGAGAAGTCAGAGGGGGACGTGGTCAGAAGGGAGAAGTCAGAAGGGAGTGTAAGAAGGGGAGAGTCAGAAGGGCGGAGGGGTGTCAGCCATAGGGGGCAGCTTCAGAAGGGGGAGAGTCAGAAGGGGGAGTGTCAGAAGGCGGAGAGTCAGAAGGGAGGCAGTTGTCAGATAGGGGCAGTGTGCAGAAGGGGCAGCAGTCAGAAGGGGCAGGTCAGCAGGGTAGAGATCAGAGGAGTGGGAGAGTACGAAGGAAGGTAGAGGAGGAGGTCAGAAGGGGGAGAGTGTCAAGGGAGGGGCAGAAGGTCATGAAGAGTACAGAAGGTCGAGAGTGGCAGAAGGGGGCGGAGTGTCAGCAAGGCGGCGAAGATGTAGGAAGAGGAGAGAGTCAGAAGAGGGGAGAGTCTAGAAAGGCAAGGCAGATCAGAAGGCGGAGAGTTCAGTAAGCGGTGTGAGTAGACAGGGGGAGAGTCAGGAAGGGAGAGTCAGAGAGAGCGGGAGAGTCAGAGGGGGAGTTTCACGAAGGGGGGAGGCAGATCCCTGAATATTTCTTTGTTTGACCCATTGAACTTGGCTTCTAAACATTAAAAGGTAAATAATTGGCATATATAATGAATGTGTACGTCTCATGATGTGGGTTGGTGTGGTGGTTGTGTCCAGTATGGTTTGTGTGTGTGTGTGTGTGTGTGTGTGTGTGTGTGTGTGTGTGTGTGTGTGTGTGTGTGGGTGTGTGTGGTGTGTGGTTGTGTGTGTGTGTGTGTGTGTGTTGTGTGTGTGTGTGTGTGTTTGCATGTTTCAACAGCTTCTGTACCCACCGTTGTGAATTGCTGGACTCGGTTTTTAGCCTCCCCTGTTGTCAATTGCAACCCCCTGGCCGTGTTAAGGCCGCCCCTCCACCAGCAGCCAACGAGCAGCTGTTCTATATCCTGTCTTAAAGAGCTCTGTCCCTGCTATTGCCGGACGACACGTCCCAACCTCCACTTTCTCACCTGATGACCAAGTTCTTGGTGCGCTGCGCTCCGTCAACACCGACCCCCGCAGCGTCCCTGTCTTGCTCTCTCCTACCCATCGTTCTCTCTCCTCGTGCTTTCTGTCTCTGGTATTCTCTTTTATCATTTGTCTCTATCCTCTCTCTGTTTCCTCTCTCTCCTCCCTGTCTCTCTCTCTGTCTCCTCTCTCTCTCTCTCTCGCGCATTCTCTCTTCTCTCTCTCTCATCTCATCCTCTCATCTCTTCTCTTCTCTTTCTCTCTCTCTGTTTTCTCTACTTTTCTCTCTCTCGTTTCGTTTCCTTCTTTCTTTCTTCTCT
>NW_019943432.1:324686-328395 GCF_002910315.2 Salvelinus sp. IW2-2015 | reverse complement strand
CAGGTAGCCTTTCCTGGCACCGCCGAACCCAGATTTGTCCGCCGAACTGCCTGGTGGTGAAGCGTGATTCATCACTCAGAAACTGCTTTCCACTGCTCCAGTCAGCCTTACACCACTCCAGCAGACGCTTGCATTGCGCATGTGATCTTAGCTTGTGTGAGCTGCTCTCCATGGAAACCCATTTCATGAACTGCCCGACGAAACATATTGTGCTGTGCTTCGTAGAGGCATTTTGGAACTCGGAAGTTAACGTCGCAACCGAGGGCAGACGATTTTTACGCACTACGCGCTTCAGCAACTCTGCATCCCGTTTCGTTAAGCTTGTGCGGCTACCACTTTGCGGCTGAGTCTTGTTGCCCTAGCCGTCCACTTCACAATAAACAGCACTTACAGTTGACCGGGCAGCTCTAGCAGGGCAGAAATTATGAAAAGTATTGATGAAAGGTGGCATCCTATGACTGTGTGAAAGTCACAGCTCTTCAGTAAGGCCATCAAATCAAATCAAATCAAAATGTATTTGCCACATACGCCATAACAACATGTGTAACTTACCGTGAAAACGCTTACTTACAAGCCTTACAATCAACAATGTAGTTCAAGAAGATTTAAGAAAATATTTACTAAATAAACTAAAGTAAAAAAAAAATTGTAAATTACATTTAAAAATGAACACAATATATTTACATAAGAATAACAAGGCTTATACAGTAGAGGTTAGTCGAGTAATTTGTAAAATGACTAAGCAGCGAGTAGCAGCAGGTAAAAACAAGGGGGGGGGTCAATGTAAATAGTCTGGCCTTATAGAAATCTTCAGCAGTCTTATGGCTTAGTGGAACTTTTAACCAGTCTTTTGGCCTAGACTTGACGCTCCGGTACCGCTTTCCGGTGCCACAAGAAGAACAGTATATGACTTGGGACTGAAGTCTTTGACAATTTTTGGGCTTTCCTCTGACACCGCTGGTATATAGGTCCTGGATGTCAGGCAAGCTTGCCCATAGTGTACTGGGCCGTACGCACTACCCTCTGTTAGCGCCTTCGCGGGAGCCAAGGCATGTCATACCAGGCGGTATGCAACCCACTCAGGATGCTCTCGACGTGGCCATCTGTAAACTTTTTGAGGATCTGGGGACCCATGCCAAACTTTCAGTCCTCTGAGGGGAAAGGTGTTTCCGTCCTCTTCACGACTGTCTTGGTTCGTTTGACCATGCATAGTTCGTTGGTGATGTACACCAAGGAACTTGAAACTCTCACCCGCTCCACTTCTTACTCTGTGTTTGTCTATGGAGATTGCATCACTGTGGCTCACTTACAACCTGGCAGCAACTTTGTGGCTGAAATAGCCAATCCACAAATTGAAGGTGGATATACTTTGAATACGTAGTGTATAAATCAAAGTTAAACAATGTTTTTTTATAGGTCTTTAGACAGTAACGTCTACTTCCCCCCCCCCATTTAAAGTGTTAATTAATAAAACTCTGAATCATTTGTTCCCTTACACTAGTTCTGATATAATGTAATTATTGGTACAGTGAAATATTTTTTCTTATTCTTGCACTCTTCTCCGGCACTTAATTTAAAATGATACAATGACCATGAGGTAAAGCCGGACTGTTAGCTCTAATTTGAGGGAATTTTTCCATCCATGAACCATTAGAAATTACGACGCCTTCTTTCGTCATGGTCCCCCATTTAGGGGGCCAAAAATAGATTGTTATTAAAGTAGTACACAAATGTAGTGTTTGGTCCTAATTCTAAGCATGCAATGGTTACATCTGACTCTATAAACATCATTGTGACATCATCATAACATCTATTGTGACTCTATAAAACTTGTTTGGATGCATTTCCTGTTTGTTCGGGTTTTGTGTTTCAGATTATTTTTGCCCATAGAAATAATGTAAAAATTCATTGTGTCATTTTGGACAAAACTTTATTGTAAATAAGAATATAACATGTTTCTAAACACTCTACATTAATGTGGATGCTACCGTGATTCGGAGATCTGAATAAATCGTGGATAATGATAGAGAGAAATAACAGATACAAATAACAATATCATATCTACAAAAAAATGCTACCCTCCCCTGTTATTGTAATGATGAGAACTTGTCTTGGGAAAATGGTGTTTTAAATGTGTCTGTAACTTCTCACTCATCATTATTCACAAATTCATTCAATACGATCGTGTATCATATTCTAAAAATGTAAGACTAAACAGATACTGTGAAAAATAACACTTTTTTTGCAAGTGTTGTTCAGTTTCAAGGGAGTGTCAGAAGGGAGATCAGAAGGGGGAGATCAGAAGGGGAGTGTCAGAAGGGGAGAGTCCAGAAGGGGGAGAGTCAGAAGGGGAAAGTTCAGAAAGTGGGGAGATCAGAAGGGGAGTGTCAGAATAGGGAGGGTTCAGAAGGGAGATCAGAAGGCGCGATGTCAGCAGGGAGATTCAAAGGGAGGTTCAGAAAGGGAGAGCAAAGGAGTTCAGAGTAGGAGAGTCAGAAGGAATTTCAGAAGTGGAGTTGCAAAGGTCAGGCAGGAATCCATCCTCTCTTTTGCCCCAATGCATAGTGCCAACTGTAAAGTTTGGTGGAAGAGGAATAATGGTCTGGGCTGTTTTTCAAGATTCTGGCTAGGGAAATCTTAACGCTACAGCGTACGATGACATTCTAGACAACTCAGTGCTTCCAACTTTGTGGGAACAGTTTGGGGAAGGCCCTTTCCTGTTTCAGCATGACAATGTTGACATGCACAAAGCGAGGTCAATACAGAAATGGTTTGTTGAGATCGGTGTGGAAGAACTTGACTGGCCTGCACAGAGCCCTGACCTCAACCCCATCGAACACCTTTGGGATGAATTGGAACACTGACTGTGAGCCAGGCCTAATCGCTCAAACTCAGTTCCCGACCTCACTAACGCTCTTGTGGCTGAATAGAAGCAAGTCCCCACAGCAATGTTCCAACATCTAGTGGAAAACCTCCGCAGAAGAGTGGAGGCTGTTATAGCAGCAAATGGGCGGCCATCTCCATAGTAATACCCATGATTTTGGAATGAGATGTTCGACGAGCATACTTTTGGTCATGTAGTGTATATCAAATTAAATTATACATAAAAATATGCATATTCATACTAAACGTAAATCCAGGTGGATTAACAACAAGCTAAACTGTGTTTTGGTATATTTCACTTGTGATTTCATGATTATAAATATTTATTTTTTATTTATTTTTATTTGGCGCTCTGCAGTTTGGCGGTTGTTGTTGATAAATGATCCCGGTAACGGGATCCGTAGCATCAAGAAGTTAAATATAGCAGGTAAAGCTCCTTCCGACTAAAGAGATGTAAGGTGTAAAGGTGTACAGTCGTGGCTAAAAGTTATAAAAGCCTTTGACACTTACGAAATAAAAGCCTTTGACACTTACGAAATGCTTGTAATTATACTTCAGTATTCCATAGTAACATCTGACAAAAAATATCTAAAGACACTGAAGCAGCAAACTTTGTGAAAATTTATATTTGTGTCATTCTCAAAACTTTTGGCCACGACTGTACAGGTGTAAAACATACTGCCTAACAAGGTGACACCAACCGGTGCGCCCCACATGCTAGCGTGCTAACATCCAACCTCGGAATATAAATGGAAAAACCAAAGCCTGTAACACATATCATACAAATTTGCATGTCCCCGATTTACCTTTACTATGTTATGTCTAG
>NW_019943432.1:311769-324661 GCF_002910315.2 Salvelinus sp. IW2-2015 | reverse complement strand
CCCAAATTACGGAGGCCACTGTAATCAGAACTAGTGTAAAGGAACAAATGACTCAGAGTTTTATTAATTAACACTTTAATGGGGAAGGGGGGGAAGTAGACCGTTACTGTCTAAAGACCTATAAAAAATGTTTAACTGTTATATTATACACTCGTATCAAAGTATATCACCTTTCAAATTTGTGGATTGGCTATTTTCGCCACAAAGTGTGCTGCCAGGTTGAATAAATATCGAGCACATGGATGCAATCTCATAGACAAACACAGAGTAAGAATTGGAGCGGGTGAGAGTTTCAAGTTCCTTGGTGTCACATCACAACAAACTATCAATGGTCAAACACACCAAGACAGTCAGTGAAGAGGAAGCAACAACTTTCCCACTAGGAGACTGAAAAGATTTTGGCATGGGTCCCAGATTCAAAAAGTTTACAGATGGCACCGTCTCGAGAGCATCCTGCTGGTTGCATACCGCTGGTATGACAAACTGCCTGGCATACTGCGCGTAAGGCGTACAAGAGCGTAGCTGCGGTACAGGCCAGTACATCATGGGCCAAGCTTCTGATCCAGGAACCTATACAGGCGGTTCAGAGAAAGCCCAAAGAATTGTCAAAGACTCTCAGGCCCAAGTCAGTAGTACTGTTCTCTCTTGTACGACGGAAAGGTACCGGAGCGTCAGCTAACCAAGTCCTTAGGTTCTACAACATTTAAAGCACTTAGTAAAAGCTAAAGAATCATAGGCCCAGACTATTTACATTGACCCCCTCCCCTTGTTTTACTGCTGCTACTCGCCTGCTAGTCACTTTTACAAATTACTCGACTAACTCTACACTGTATATAGCCTTGTTATCTTATGTAAATATATTTGGTTCATTTTTAATTTAATTTAAAATTTTTTTTTACTTTAGTTTATTCTTAGTAACATATTTCTTAATGCTTTCTTGACTACATTGGTTGATTGTTAAGGGCTTGTAAGTAAGCGTTTTACGCGGTAAGGTTACACATGTTGTATTCGGCGTATGTGCATACATTTTGATTTGATTTGATTTGATGGCTTACTGAAGAAGTTGACTTTCAGACGTCATAGAGATGCCACCTTTCAATCTATTTTCATAATTTCTGCCCTGCTAAGAGCTGCCCGGTCACTGTAAGTGCTGTTTATTGTAAGTGGAATCGATGCAGGGCAACAAGACTCAGCCGCAAATGTAGCCCGCACGACTCTAAGAAACGGGATGCAGAGTGTGAAAGGGTAGATAGCGGCGTAAAAATGTCTGTCCTCGGTTGCGACGTTAACTTCCGAGTTCAAAACTGCCTCTAACGAAGCATCAGCAAATAACTGTTATCGTCGGAGAGTTCATGAATGAAGGTTTCATGAGAGCAGCCTCACCACAGGCTAAAGATACATCTGCGATGCCCAAGCGTCGCTGGATGTGGTGTATAGGCTGGGACTCGGAGAGTGGAAAGCAGTGTTCGCGAGTGGGGAGAATCCGCCTTCCCACCAGGTCAGTTCGACGGAACAAATTCTGGGTTCGGCGGATAGCAGGAAAGGGCTACCTGCCCAATGCATAGTGAACTAGTAAAGTTTGGTGGAAGAGGATAATGGTCTGGGCGTGTTTTTCCCAAGATTCTGGCTAGGAGAATCTTAACCGCTAACAGATACGATGACATTCCCTAGACAATCATGATTCCAACTTTGTGGGAACAGTTTGGGGAAGGGCCCTTTCTGTTTCAGCATGAAACAATTTGACATGCACAAAGGAAGTCCATACAGAAAGATGTTTTGGTGACGATCCGGTGTGTAAGAGATCTTGACCTGGCTGCACAAAGCCCTGACGCTCAACCCAGTCGAACCACCTTTGGGAATGAATGAATTGAAACGACTGTGAGCCAGCTAATCGTCAACTCAGTTCCCGCCGCTCACTAACGTCTTGTGGCTGAATGAAGCAAGTCCCCACAGCAATGTTCCAACTCTAGTGGAAACCTCCGCAGAAAGTGGAGGCTGCTTATAGCAAGCAATGGGCGACGATTCATGTAATGACCATGGATTTGGAATGACATGGTTCGACGAGCATACTTTTGGTCATGTAGTGTTTATCAATTAATCTATCATATAAAAATATGTCCATAATTCTCGTAAAGTCATTGGTGATTAAAACAGCTAACTGTGTTTTGGTAATTTCAAACTTGTATTTTCATGATGCATAAATATGACATTTCGTACTATCTTACTTTCCTCGAATTTAGACCCGATGGCTGCTATGCATATTTCGTCTAAGATTTTATTGAGCGTTGTCTTGATCCTTATATAGCTAGGCAATTTCCCTTGCAATCCATGGACTTGTGCTGGTGTGTGCGAGGTAAGGGCAGAGTAAGCGGAATCCAGGTCAGCAGATCAAGTACAGATAAAATACGACAGGTAAGAGCGGCACTTCACGACTTAACAAGAGAGTGTTATAGGTGTAAAGGTTACACGTCGTGCTTAAAAAGTTTTGAAATGACCACAATAACATCTTTTCACAAAGTCTAGCCCTCAGTATTTCGTTATGCATGGTAATTTGCATTATTACTGCAGAATGTTATGAAGAATGATCAGAATGAATTGCAATTAAATTGCAAACCCCTCTTTGCCATGCAAATGAACTGAATCCCCAAAAAACATTTCCACTGCATTTTTCAGCCCTTGCCACAAAATCTACCAGCTGACATCATGTCAGTTGATGTCTCTCGGTTAACACAGGTGTGAGTGTGACGAGGACAAGCTGCGAGATCACTCTGTCATTTCTGATTGCGTTCGAAATACAACCAGAACTGGAAGCTTCAAAAGGAGTGGTGCTTGAAATCATTGTTCTTCCTCTGTCAACCATCGTTACCTGCAAGAAACACGTTGCCGTCATCATTGCTTTGCACAAAAAGGCTTCCACAAGCCAAGGATATTGCTGCAGTATGATTGCACCTAAATCAAAACCATTTATCGGATCATACAAGATGTTTCAAGAGAGGGAGCGGTTCAATTGTTGTGAAGAAGGCTTCAGGGCGCCCAAGAAAGTCCAGCAAGCGCAAGCCATCTTCCTAAAGTTGATTCAGCCTGCGGGGGAGCGGGGCACCACAGTACAGAGCTTGCTCAGGTTAATGCAGTAGTGCACAGTGTGAGTGCAGTCTGCACGCACCAGTGAGGCAAAGACCTTTATTGAGGATGCCTGGGGTCAAGAAGTTGGCCTGCAAACAAGCCACCTTCTCTCCACGGAAAAAAAACATCAGGCACAGACCTGATATTCTAGCCACAAAGGTACAGTGGATTTGGTACTCTGTGTAGGTTACTGGGGTAAAGTGCATTTTTCTCTGGCAGTGAATCCCTTCTTTCCGAATTGTTTGGGGCATCCGGGAAAGAAGCTTGTCCGGGAAGACAAGTCGTGTAGCGGTACCCAATCATGTCCTGTGTCATTGCAAGAGTAAAGCATCCTGAGACCATTCATGTGCTGGGATTTCTTCTCAGCCAAGAGATGGACTCACTCACAATTTTGCCTAAGACCAACCCACAGCCGAGTGAAATAAAACGAATGGTACTAACCCATCCGCTGAGAGCAACTTTCTCCCAACCATCCCAGGAAACAGTTTTGTGCGATGAACAGATGCCTTTGGTCCAAATCATAGATGGACACCCATTGCACTACATAGGCAAAATTGACTAACTAAAGCTTCAAAGGACTCAAACAAAAAACATCGATATTTTGGGTCCATGGCCAGGGAAACTCCCCAGACCTTAATTCCCATGAAGAATCGTTCTGATCAAGCCCTCAAGAGGCGTTGTGGCCAAACAGAATATTACCCCACAAAATTCTGACAAAAACTCCAAGCAATTGATTTTATAATGCTGAAAAGACCCATGAGGCTGCCGCATTCTCAGCCAGGAGTGTTTGGCGCCAGAAAGTTCAAATTGACAGCATGAATAAACAGGACGCGTGAGAGGTACAGTGCAGAAAGTCTGGTTTGAAAAATCAGTGTCAACATTGCAAATATTGGACTCTTTGCGCATCAACTTCATGTAATGTCAATAAAAGCCTTTGATCACTTACGCGAAATGCTTGTAATTATTACTTCAGTATCTCCATAGTAACATCTGACAACAAAATATCTAAAGACCACCTGAAGGCAGACAAACTTTGTGAAAAAATTAATATTATGTGTCCACTTCTCAAAACTTTTGCCACACTGTTACAGGCGTCTGTTAAAACCTCTGCCTACATCTGGCGGTGACAACCAAAAACCGGTGCGCCCCACGTGCTAGCGTGGGACATAACCAAGCCGGCTAACACCTCCGAACCCTCAAAAAGTTATACCAATGGACCGTTATATAACCTAAAACCTGCCGTCCAAACAACAGTAGATCATACCCACAATTTGCATATCCAGCCATACCATTTACTTTCCCCGATTTACCTTTACTATGTTATGTCTAGTCTATGAGACCAGGCTGATGGGAAACATCAAATATTACAGGAATTAATGATTTACCTTTACTATGTTATGTCTAGTCTATGAGACCAGGCTGATGGGAAACATCAAATATTACAGGAATTAATTTGGCCATGACTGTGCAGCTATGCTTAAAGGGCTCAACAGCAGCTTATAGGGGTCAAAATCATTATTGTACGCTTTTATCTCCCCTCCCATACAGCAAGCGCTTTACAGATCCCCCAACTCCTAAAGAATGACAACTATGCCATACCGCATTTCACAGTCCCCTGCGATACAAGGATATCCTCTTACTTGTCTGTGAAATCGAGAGTAAAACAAGCAGACAAGGCGGGAGGGAGGGAGGGAGGGACGGCCAAAATATGAAGGAAAAAAAATGGTGATCCTCTGTTGGATCATAGCAGAGTTATATGATTTTAGTAGTGTGACTTGAACAGAACTCACCATAGTTCTACAGAGTTCAGAAGCATAGATTCAATTCCCATAGTTCATAACAAACAGACAGAGAGGGATGGAATATCTATATCTATATATCTATATCTATATATATATCGCTGTATTGCTGCAGAATGCTGTGGTAGCYTTGCTGGTTAAGTGTGCCTTGAATTCTAAATAAATCACCGACAGTCACCAGCAAAGCACCACCACACCTCCTCCTCCATGCTTCACGGTGGGAACCACACATGCGGAGATCATCCGTTCACCTACTCTGCGTCTCACAAAGATATATTTGGATTTGTTTAACACGTTTTTGGTTACTACATGATTCCGTATGTATTATTTCATGGTGTTGATGTCTTCACTATTATTCTACAATGTAGAAAATAGTAAAAAAATTAAGAAAAACCTTTGAATGAGTAGGTGTGTCCAAACGTTTGACTGGTACTGTGTATGTTTTCTAAATATTGATCCTCTGTTCATAGCTGTGTTATATTGCGGTAGTAGTGTGAATGGACGTCCCATAGTTCAAAACAAACGGAAAGGTAGGGATGGACAATGTTTTAGATGACTGTAGTTCCAGAGTATCCCCTATTCAGAACTAGATAGATGACTGGGGTTCCAGAGTATCCTCTATTCAGAACTAGATAGATGACTGGGGTTCCAGAGTATCCTCTATTCAGAACNAGATAGATGACTGGGGTTCCAGAGTATCCTCTATTCAGAACTAGATAGATGACTGTAGTTCCAGAGTATATACAATACAGAGGATGAAGTGTCCATTGTTCATCAACCCCCATCTTTCTGATCAATAGTAAGCCCATCACACGGTCCTATTGATCTCTGTGTCGTTATGTCTCCAGGCCGGGACAGATGGACAGATTCTGACTCAAACAACTCTTTTACAATAATGGACAAAAATTATACCTATTTTTTTTCCATGTCAGTGTGTATCGGAAACCAAACGAAACAGRAAGTGGATTGGTTTAATAGAAAGGCAATGATATTCATAATTCAATGGTTGATCGATAGGGAGATTTAATGTACTCTGGAAATGAGGCCAGGCAGAGGGAAATCAAAGATATTCTGGTTGGATGAAGACATCCAGACATGGCTAATCAATAAGGGAGATTTGTTTTTGTTTTCAGCGATGGAGATATATTTTCCTGGTTGACCAAGAGATCAAATAGAGGACATATCATTTCATCCTTCGTTGGCTGCAAAGATAGTTGAGAACGAAGAGATAAAAGGGAGATCAAAATGTATATAATCGTCAAAAGAATATTGATACATATGAATAGAGTAACGGTAGATTGATAAAATTATTAACTTGTTCACAGAAAAGGATGGCCATGTAATATTATCCAGTGGTGGCCGTGCAACAAGACTTGGACAAGAGGGTTATGTTCCTCTCTGCTCTGCCAGGCTAACTCAGAGTGAGAGAGACAGAGAGTGAGATAGAGAGTGAGATAGAGGGAGGGAGAGGGATAGAGAGTGAGATAGAGGGAGGGAGAGGGAGAGAGAGAGAGAGAGGGGGGGAGAGAGAGAGAGGGAGAAAAGAGAGAGAGGTCCATGTGATACATGGAATCTGACAGGAAATCCATAGGCCTGGCAGTACTGTCTGTAATCCCACCATCACGCTACCGACCAATGAAGCGACCCTAATCCAATCATTTAGTCTGTATTTACCCACAACAGATTTTCAGCCCTAAAACGTGAAGCCGGGATTGGCTTTTCAAACAAAACACAGTAGGGACATAGTAGGGTGGTTTAGAGAGGGGTTTAGACACTGTACATAGGGTGGTTTAGCCATAGCCGCAGGAAGTAGGGGCTGAGGGTGCCGTCTGCAGCGTGGGCAACCTCCCTCCAGCCCCCTCCTCCCCACCCCTACGACAAAACATTCCCCTTATTTGAAGAAAGAAATCGCCACACCAACATACTTCGCGTGGCTATGCGTTTAGATTGTGTAGTTTATTAGGATCCCCAATCACTACTGAACATGCAGCAGCTACTCTTCTGGTGTCCATTAACTACTGAATATGCAGCAGCTACTTCTTCCTGGGGTCCATTAACTATGAATATGCAGCGGCTACTCTCTGGGGTCCATTAACTAATGAATATGCAGCAGCTACCTTCTGGGGTCATTACTACTGATATGCACAGTACTTTCTGGGTCCATTAACTCTGAATATGCAGCAGCTACTCTTCCTGGGGTCATTAACTATCGAATATGCAGCAGCTACTCTTCCTGGGCCATTAACTACTGAATATGCAGCAGCTACTCTTCCTGGGGTCCATTAACTACTGAATATGCAGCAGCTACTCTTCCTGGGGTATTAACTACTGAATATGCAGCAGCTACTCTTCTGGGGTCATTAACTACTGAAATGCAGCAGCTACTCTTCCTGGGGTCCATTAATCTGAAATGTGCAGCAGCTACTTCCTTTGGGTCATTAATACTGAAACTGTAGCAGCAGCTACTCTTCCTGGGTCCATTAACTACTGAATATGCAGCAGCTACTCTTTCTGGGTCCATTACTACTGAAACTGTAGCAGCAGACTCTTCCTGTGTCCATTAACTACTGATATGCAGCAGCTACTCTTCCTGGGGTGATTAACTACTAAATATGCAGCAGCTACTCCTGGGACCATTAACTAATGAATATGCAGCAGCTACTCTTCCTGGGGTCCATTAACTACTGAATATGCAGCAGCTACTCTTCCTGTGGTCCATTAACTAATGAATATGCAGCAGCTACTCTTCCTGGGGTCCATTAACTACTGAAACTGTAGCAGCAGCTACTCTTCCTGGGGTCCATTAACTACTGAATATGCAGCAGTACTCTTTTGGGGTCCATTAACTACTGAAACTGTAGCAGCAGCTACTTTCCTGGGTCCATTAACTACTGAATATGCAGCAGCTACTCTTCCTGGGTCCTTTCTACTGAATATCACGAGCTACTCTTTCTGGGGTCCATTAACTACTGAATATGCAGCAGCTACTCTTCTGGGTCTCATTAACTAATGAATAGCAGCAGCTACTCTTCCTGTGGTCTATATAAAACATACAAATACATGACAAAGTACCAAACAGCTATTGACAAGAACAACATAAGATATTACCTTAAATTAGAAATAAAAAATTAAATAAGAGTTATATACAGTATATGGAAAGACTCCAATAGACAACAAAAATAATATTTACACACTTCATAAATATTCTTATTATTTTATACAGTACAGTCAAATGAGATATTTAGACAGAGGAGAGRCGCTGTGATAAAATGTTCTTTAATCTTCGGGGGTTTTTAAAGCTAAAATTGCTTTCAGCGATGACATGGCTCTATAAATAACTGAGCGACACATTAAATCTGTTTTTGATTTGGGTACCGTGAAGAAAGCCATAGTGGCGTATGTATGTCTGTTTGAAGAGTGAAGGCAAATAGATTAAACAAAGTGGTTAGGCATTTTCAACASACAAATGCTTCTTAACCTTTATTTAACTTGGCAAGTCAGTTACGACCAAATTATTTTTTATAATGACGGCCTACCCCGGCCAAACCCTACCCTAAACTGGACAACACTGGACCAAATGTTTGCCGCCCTATGGGACTCCCGATCACGGCCGGCTGTGATACAGCCAGGGATTGAACCAGTGTTGTGACGCCTCTAGCACGGCACTYGGGAGCCCTCAAATATAACTAGGGATAGTGACTAGGCAACAGGATAGATAATCAACAGTAGCAGCAGCGAATGTGATGAGTCAAAAAAGTTTGTGCAAACGGGTGAATGCAGATAGTCTGGGTAGCTATTTGATTAACTATTTAACAGTCTTATGGCTTGCTCAGGGTCCTGTTAGTTCCAGACTTGGTGCATAGGCCACACTTGTCGTGCGGTAGCAGAGAGAACAGTCTATGACTTGGGTGGCTGCAGTCTTTGACACTGCCTGGTGTAGAGGTGCTGGATGGCAGGGAGCTCGGCCCCGGTGATGTACTGGGCCGTACGTCTGTAGCGCCTTGCGGTCGGATGCCAAGCAGTTTCCATACCAAGTGGATCAAGTCAAGATGCTCTCAATGGTGCAGCTGTAGATCTTTTTGAGGATTTGAGGACCGATACCAAATCTTTTCAGCCTCCTAAGTGAGAAGAGGCGTTGTTGTGCCCTCTTCATGACCGTGTTGGTGTAATGTGGACCGTAATATATCCTTAGGGATGTGGACACGAGGAACTTGAAGCTCTCGATCCCGCTCCACTACAGACCTGTTGATGTRAATGGGGAAGAGCTCGGCTCTCTGTTTCCTGTAGTCCACGATCAGCTCCTTTGTCTTGCTGACAATTAGGAAAATGTTGTTGTCCTGGCACCACACTGCCCCTCCGCAGGCAATCAAACAAGCTAAGTCCCAGTATAGAGACAAGTAGAGTCGCAATTCAACAGCTCAGACACAAGAGGTATGTGGCAGGGTTCTACAGTCAATCACGGATTACAAAAGAAAACCAGCCCCGTCGCGGCACCAGGATGTCTTGCTCCCAGACAGACTAAATAACTTTTTCTCTTTGAGGACAATACAGTGCCACTGACACGGCCCGCTACCAAAACTCGGGCTCTCTTCACTGCAGCGAGGTGAGTAAAACATTTAAACGTGTTAACCCTCGCAAGGCTGCAGGCCAGACGGCATTCCAGCGCGTCCTCAGAGCATGCGCACCAGCTGGCTGGTGTGTTTAAGGACATATTCAATCAATCCTTATCCCAGTTGCTGTTCCACATCTTCAAGAGGGACCATTGTTCCTGTTCCAAGAAAGCTAAGGTAACTGAGCTAAACGACTACCGCCCGTAGCACTCACTCCGTCATAATGAAGTGCTTTGAGAGACTAGTCAAGGAGATATACATCCACCCTACTGAACCCTAGACCACTCCAATTTGCTTACCGACCCAATAGGTCCACAGACGACGCAATCGCAACCACACTGCACATGCCTAACCCATCTGGACAAGAGGAATACTATGAGAGAGATGCTTCATCGACTACAGCTCAGCATTTAACACCATTGTACTCCAAACTCGTCATCAAGCTCGAGACACTGGTCTCGACCCCGCCCTGTGCAATGGGTCCTGGATTCCTGACGGCCGCCCCCAGGTGTGAGGGTAGGTAACAACATCTCACCCGCTGATCCTCAACACTGGGGCCACAAGGGTGCGTTTGAGCCTCTCCTCTACTCCCTGTTCACCCACGACTGCGTGGCATGCACGCCTCCAACTCAATCATCAAGTTTGGGACGACACTACAGTGGTAGGCTTGATTACAACAACGCCGAGACGGCCTACAGGGAGGAGGTGAGGGCCTCGGAGTGTGGTGTCAGGAAAATAACCTCACACTCAACGTCAACAAAAACAAAGGAGATGATTGTGGACTTCAGGAAACAGCAGAGAGAGCACCCCCTATCACATCACGGGACGTAGTGGAGAAGGTGGAAAGTTAAGTTCCTCGGTGTACACATCAGGACAAACTGAATTGGTCCACCACACAGACAGCGTTGTGAAGAAGGCGCAGCAGCGCTCTTCAACCTCAGGAGGCTGAAGAAATTCGGCTTGTACCAAAAGCACTCACAAACTCTCTACATGCACAATCGAGAGCATCCTGTCGGGCTGTATCACCGCCTGGTACGGAACTGCTCCGCCACAAACGTAAGGCTCTCCAGAGGGTAGTGAGGTCTGCACAACGCATCACGGGGGCAAACTACCTGCCCCCAGGACACCTACACACGATGTCACAGGAAGGCCATAAAGATCATCAAGGACAACAACCACCCGAGCCACTGCCTGTTCCCCCGCTATCATCCAGAAGGCGAGGTCAGTACAGGTGCATCAAAGCAGGGACCGAGAGACTGAAAAACAGCTTCTATCTCAAGGCCATCAGACTGTTAAACAGCCATCACTAACATTATGTGGCGCTGCCAAATACTGATCTCACTCCAACCACTTTATAATGGGAATTGATGGAAATTATGTAAAAATGTATCATTAGCCACTTTAAACAATGCCACTTAATATAATGTTTACATACCCTACATTTATCTATCTCATATGTATATGTATATACTGTACTCTATACATCTACTGCATCTTGCCATCTTTATGTAATACATGTTCACTAGCCTCTTTAACTTGCACTTTATGTTTACATACCTACATACTATCTCATATGTATGACTGTACCTATACATCTACTGCATCTTGCTATGCCGTCTTACATCACTCATTCATATATCTTTAGTACATATCTTTATCCTTTACACTTGTGTTATAAGGTAGTAGTTGTGGAATTGTTAGGTTAGATTACTTGTTGGTTATTACTGCATTGTCGGAACTAGAAGCACAAGCATTTCGCTACACCTCGCATTAACATCTGCTAACCATGTGTATGTGAAATAAATACAATTTGATTTGAATTTGATGTGAAATCACCCTTCTAACATTTCTCTGTAATTTCCCACCTGCCCAGAACCTTAGTAATTGACTGCTAGTTCTTGCCCTTTTCGCTATATAGCTTTTTTGTGTTCCATGATCCGTGTTTCTCAGTTCGTGATCTGGCCCATGTACACACGGCAAGCGGTAACCGGGCGCCAGTCTAGGTCCAACAGGCTCCTTAACAGCTTCTACCCCCAGCCATAAGACTCCTGAACATTTACAGTTGAAGTCGGAAGTTTTTACATACACCTTAGCCAAATACATTTAAACTTTTTTTTCTCACAATTCCTGACATTAATCCTAGAAAAAATTCCCTGTCTTAGGTCGTTAGGATCACCACTTTATTTAAGAATGTGAAATGTCAGAATAATAGTAGAGAGAATTATTTATTTCAGCTTTTATTTTTTCATCACATTCCCAGTGGGTCAGAAGTTTACATCCACTCAATTAGTATTTGGTAGCATTGCCTTTAAATTGTTAACTTGGTCAAACATTTCGGGTAGCCTTCACAAGCTTCCTATTAAGTTGGGTGAATTTGGCCCATTATCCTGACAGAGCTGGTGTAACTGAATAAGTTTGTAGGCCTCCTTGCCGCACAGGGTTTTTCAGTTCTGCCCACAATATTTATGGGATTGAGGTCAGGGCTTTGTGGCCCTCAGTGACAGTTCGTTTGGTCCTCAGTGACAGTTCGTTGGCCCTCAGTGACAGTTATTGTCCCTCGTGACTGTTTTTGGCCCTCAGTAACAGTTCGTTGCCCCCAGTGACTGTTTTTTGCCTCAGTGACAGTTATTGGCCTCAGTGACAGTTCGTTGGCCTCAGTGACAGTTCGTGGCCTCAGTGACAGTTCGTGGCGCTCGTGACAGTGTTGGCTCATGTCGTTGGCCAGGACAGTTCGCTGCTCAGTGACAGTTGCTGCTCAGTGAATGTTCTGCCTCGTGAAGTGTCCTGGCCCCAGTGACAGTTCGCTGGCCCTCAGTGACAGTTCGCTGGCCCTCAAAGTGAAAGTTCGCGCCCGTCCGCTGGCCCTCAGTGACAGTTTCGCTGGCCTCAGTGACAGTTTGCTGGCCCTCAGTGACAGTTTGCTGCCTCAGTGACGTTTGCTGCTCTGTGACAGTTGCTGCCTCTGTGAAGTTTTGTGGCCTCAGTGACAGTTGCTGGCCTAGTGACAGTCGCTGGCCTCATGTGAAGTTCGCTGGCCTCTGTGACAGTTGCTGGCCCCAGTGACAGTTCGCTGGCCTCAGTGACGTTTGCTGGCTCTGTGACGTCGCTGGCCCCATGACAGTCTGGCCCTCAGTGACAGTTTGCTGGCCTCCTGTGACAGTTGCTGGCCCAGTGACAGTTCGCTGGCCCTCAGTGACAGTTGTGCTGGCCCTCAGTGACAGTTTGCTGGCCTCATGGACAGTTTCGGTGGCCCTCAGTGACAGTTTGTTGGCCCTCAGTGACAGTTCGCTGGCCTCTGGACAGTTGCGTGGCCTCAGTGCAGTTTGTTCGATATCTATCACAAGCTCTTTTGTGGGGTTG
>NW_019943432.1:297980-311744 GCF_002910315.2 Salvelinus sp. IW2-2015 | reverse complement strand
AAACTGCCGTCTTTGACCTCCTCCCTATAGGCGTCTCATTGTCAGTGATAGGCCTACCACCGCGTGCCATCGGCAATCTTAATGATGGAGTCCTGCTTGGCCACGCAGTCATGGGTGAACAGGGAGTACAGGAGGGGACTAAGCATGGCAGATGTGTTGTAGCCTACCATCACCACCTGGCGGCAGCCCTTCAGGATGTCCAGGATCCAGTTGAAGAGCAGCAAGGTGTTCAGTCCCAGGTGCCTTAGCTTGGTGATGAGCTCGTAGGGCACTATGGTGTTGAACGCTGAGCTGTAGTAAATTAACAGCATCATCACATAGGTGACCTAAACGCTAACTGCAGTTGAGGTTTAGGTATAAGGGATGCTTTGAACCAAATACAATGCTTTGGTTGTAGATGTATTCAAGACCAGTTTATTGTTAATTAGCCATTCTGAAACTGACTGTAGTACTGCAAGTGAGCTCACTGGCTGTAGTGCTGATGTGTAGTGTGCAATCATAGCTACGTACATAGTCATTTTAGATTCCTGTAGACAAGTGGCAATCATTTGTAAACATAGAGAAAAGTAGCGGCCCAAGGGAACTGCCCTGAGGGACACCGCACTGTACATATCTGTGGTTAGAGCCTTATTGAAGACCCTGAGGGACACCGCACTGTACAATCTGTGGTTAGAGACGCTTCCATTGAAGATGCCCTGAGGGACACCGCACTGTACATATTCTGTGGTTAGAGACGCTTCCATTGAAGATGCCCTGAGGGACACCGCACTGTACAAATCTGTGGTTAGAGACGCTTCCATTGAAGATGCCCTGAGGGACACCGCACTGTACATATCTGTGGTTAGAGAGCTTCCATTGAGATGCCCTGAGGGACACCGCACTGTACATATCTGTTGTTAGAGACGCTTCCATTAAGAACTTCTATGGGTTCTATTGGATATATTAACTCTCCAACCATGTGATGGCAGGTGATGTAAAGGCTGCTATTGAAATCTAACAAACAGCTGTAGCTATCATCTTTTGTCCATTTATTTAGCCAATCATCAGTCATCTGAGTCAATGCAGTACAAGTTGAGAGCCTTCCGATATGCATGCTGAAAGTCAACTT
Organism: Salvelinus sp. IW2-2015; assembly: GCF_002910315.2. Lineage (NCBI taxonomy): Eukaryota > Metazoa > Chordata > Actinopteri > Salmoniformes > Salmonidae > Salvelinus > Salvelinus sp. IW2-2015. Next base: position 310,636 of record NW_019943432.1, on the reverse strand, counting down.
AGTAGTTAACTTGTTCTCTTTAAATAGCATTTTATTTGTTCAAACACAATTTGCTACCAGTTCTACAGAATAGTGTTCCGATCTAGGTTTCTGACCCTGGTGGCTTTCATTATTATGATTGATAACAATGTGTTTTTCCATCTCTTCCACACAAACTTGACCAAATCAAACAGAAATCCGTGTCTCTTCATTATTAGATCTTCTGCTCTTGCAGACTGTTGGTCTCTTCTGATTGATGTGTTGTCTGTTAGATGGGGGGTATGGGGTGGGTGGAGCTGTCCTCTCTGGAGGGCGGATGGTTCAGGGTGGCCTGTCCTCTCTGGAGGGGCCCGATGGTTAGGGTGGAGCTGTCTCTCGGAGGGGCATGGTTCAGGGTGTCATTGGGGGTCGTGCGTCTCTTAAGGTGGGTGTCTTCTCTCTGGACGGCTGGGCCGGGTGGTGTAGGGGGTGCTGGTGTAGGGGTGCTGGTCTCTGTGGAGGTGGCCCGGTGGTGTAGGGGGAGCTGGTCTCTCTGGAGGTGGCCCGGTGTGTAGGGCGTGCTGGTCTCTCTGGAGGTGGCCGGTGTGTAGGGGGGTGCTGTTGTTCTCTGGAGGTGGCCCGGTGGTGTAGGGGTGGCTGGTCTCTCTGGAGGTGGCCTGGTTGTGTAGGGTAGTGCTGTCTCTCTGGAGGTGGCCCGGTGGTGTAGGGGGTGCTGGTCTCTCTGGAGGTGGCCCGGTGGTGTAGGGCGGTGCTGGTCTCTCTGGAGGTGGCCGGTGGTGTAGGGCGGTGCTGGTCTCTCTGGAGATGGCCGATGTGAGGGTGGCTCGGTCTCTCTGGAGTGGCCGGGTCGTGATTGGAGGATGTATGTCAGAGTCCCCCTTATTTAGTTTTGGTGCTTTGTGCCATGCAGTTTCTTCTCAGTTCCTGAGCCAACACTTTGGCACTGTTGTGTTCAATGTGCAGTAGGATGTACACTTCAGCTGGAGGTGACGTCTACCACGCGGTTCGCTCAGTGTAATCATGTTGTCCCGAGAGCACACCTCTGACAGCTCAGTGTTGTTGCTCTGAATAGTGGGAGGCATACTCCTCACGTGTAACACTGGGTGCGACTTAGTGATTATGTGTTGAGTCGTCAGTGGGCTGCACGTTCGCTTGGGTTGTTGCTTGACTACTGACCTTTTTTTGTCAAAGGCACTTGCTTTGTTGGTTACGGGCACCATGGCTTTACTGACTGACTGGCTAGGAATAGCTGGTTGCAGTGGAGTACACTTCCTTGAGGTAACACATGAATAGAGTCCTATGCGCGTAAGGCCTCACATGGAGAAGGAAAAAGCGCCTTGCGCAAATTGGTAATCCTAACAAAGTAACGATGATTGCGGCGTGAACTTGAAATTTGACATACTCATATATTTAGAAAATAATAACAATAATAATAATAAAAAAGAATAATAATACAAAATAAAAATAATAATAAAAATAATAATAAAACAATAATAAAAACAATAATAATAAAAATATTAATAATAATAATACAATAATAACAATAATAAAATAAAAATAAAAATAAATAAATGATAATAAAAATAAAAATAAAATATAATATAATAAAAAATAATACAAATAATAATAATAATGATAAAATAATAATATAAATAATAATATAATTATAATATATATTATAGGAGCAGTCAACCTAGTACATCAGGACTGTAACGGCTGTCGTAGTCGTTCTCCTCCTCAGACGAGAGGAGCATGGATCGGACCAAGATGCAGAAGTGTAAGTGTCATATTTAATGAAAAACAACAAACACTTCAAAATACAAAAACCAGCAAACGTGACTAACCCGAAACGTCCTCTGTGGCCCAAACGCTGACACAGGAACAACACCCACCAAACACAAGTGAACCCAGGCTGCCTAAGTATGATTCTCAATCAGGACAACGATTGGACAGCTGTCTCTGATGAGAATCATACAGGCCGAACACCAAAATCCCAACATAGAAAATCAACCATAGACCAACCCACCCAACTCACGCCCTGACCAACTAATAAATACAAGACAAAGGAAAACAGGTCAGGAACTCTGACAAGGACACACAATGCAATGCGTTTCAACTACTTAGAGTCTTCTTCCTCTAGAAATAGAGGACAGGTAAACGTCACATGACAGGTAATAACTATATACAAAAACACATCTACAACATTATCACGTCAGTGTACAGAGGAAACACGAGAAATAATATGAAAAATAAAGGCAACATGAAAAAATAGCACACAGGAACGTGCGTAAAGGGATACTGTATAAGAGTTGCATGGCGGTGATTAGAAATTCAGCTTCGCAAAGAATTACACAAAAGGCTGTATACTGGTCAGTATAGAAAATACTAGGTACACTAGAGAAAACAGTTAGCTCTAGTTGTTTGTTTAATCCGTGGGGAGCGACAGTTAACAAATATTATATATATTTAAAGTCAGTTAAAACTAATTTTTATTTACAATGATGCCTACCGGGGGAACAGTGGATTAACTGCCTTGTTCAGGGCGAGAATGACAGATTTTTTACCTTGTTCAGCTCAGGGGGATTTGATCGAGCACCTTTCAGTTACTCGCCCAATGCTCTAACCACTAGGCTAACTAGGCTAACCACTAGGCTAACTTAGGCTAACCACTAGGCTAACTAGGCTAACCACTGGCTATCCTAGGCTCACCACTAGGCTAACTAGGCTAACCACTAGGCCTAACTAGGCTAACCACTAGGCTACTTGCCGTATCTAGACGGTGGATCCATTTAGCCTCTTTCTTTTTGTAGTAAGAACCGATCAAAATCATAACAAACATACGGAACTCAAGTCATTCTGTTCACCAGATTTAGAATTCCTCACAATCAAATGTCGACGCATTATCTACCAAGGGAATTCTCTTCGATTATAATCACAGCCGTATATATTCCCCCCAAGCAGACACATCGATGGCCATGAACGAACTTTATCTGACTCTTTGTGTAAACTGGAAACCACACACCCTGAGGCTGCATTCATCGTAGCTGGGGATTTTAACAGCTAATCTGAAAACAAACTCCCTAAATTCTATCAGCATATCGATTGTGCTACCAGGGCTGGTAAAACCTTGGATCATTGTTATACTAACTTCCGCGACGCATATAAGGCCCTCCCCCGCCTTCCTTTCGGAAAGCTGACCACGACTCCATTTTGTTGCTTCCAGCCTACAAACAGAAACTAAAAACAGCAAGCTCCCCGCTCAGGTCTGTTCAACGCTGGTTGACCAATCTGATTCCACGCTTCAAGACTGCTTCGATCTCGTGGATTGGGATATGTTCCGCATTGCGTCCAACAACAACATTGACGAATATGCTGATTCGGTGAGCGAGTTCATTAGAAAGTGCATTGACGATGTCGTACCCAAAGCACGATTTACATTCCCAAACCAGAAACCGTGGATTGATGGCAGCATCGCGGTGAAACTGAAAGCGAGAACCACTGCTTTTAACCAGGGCAAGGTGACCGGAACATGACCGAATACAAACAGTGTAGCTATTCCCTCCGCAAGGCAATCAAACAAGCTAAGTCCCAGTATAGAGACAAGTAGAGTCGCAATTCAACAGCTCAGACACAGAGGTATGTGGCAGGGTTACAGTCAATCACGGATTACAAAAGAAAACCAGCCCCGTCGCGCACCAGGATGTCTTGCTCCCAGACAGACTAAATAACTTTTTTCCTACTTTGAGGACAATACAGTGCCACTGACACGGCCCGCTACCAAAACCTGCGGCTCTCTTCACTGCAGCCGAGGTGAGTAAAACATTTAAACGTGTTAACCCTCGCAAGGCTGCAGGCCCAGACGGCATTCCCAGCCGCTTCCTCAGAGCATGCGCAGACCAGATGGCTGGTGTGTTTAAGGACATATTCAATCATCCTTATCCCAGTTCGCTGTTCCACATATTCAAGAGGGCCACCATTGTTCCTGTTCCCAAGAAAGCTAAGGTAACTGAGCTAAACGACTACCGCCCGCGTAGCCTCACTTCCGTCATCATGAAGTGCGTTTGAGAGACTAGTCAAGGACACTATCACCTCCACCCTACTGGACGACCCTAGACGCCTCCAATTTGCTTACGACCCCAATAGGCATCGTTACGGCAAGACGAGGCGCATCGCAACGCCAACTCTGCAGGAACTGTCTCCTCTCTTGTGCTTTTGGCGTCTACCAGGGAAGCTCAGCGTCTTGGAGCAGGACACGCGCGCTCTCTCTGCCTCTCGCGTTCTCAAATTGTCTTGACAATTGGGCATCCCTTCTTATACGACACTATCTGTGAGAGAAGAGCGAGGTATTGTAACATGCCAAGTGGGGTAGATGCTTGGTCCAATGACGACTTACGGAGGATATATAACACCCTATTGTAGATTCTCTCGACAACCACTCACTGTCATCGCAGGCTCGAGTACATCTGAGAAGGTCTTCTGCCGTACTCCTAACCGACTGAATCGCAAAATGAAGAGTCTGGCCTGTGAAATTGTCATTGACGGCCGTCCTCTGTGAGTAGTGTGTATGTGGTATGGCGTTGAACTGGCTTCCTACGCGCACTCCGCTCGATCCTAACACTGTCGTGGCTCCACCCTAAACAAAAGAGTGTGCGCGTGTCTGGTAGTCCGCTCTTCCTGCAGAGTCTCTGTTACACACACAGGACGTGCGTGTCGCCATAGGGTGGCACAACATTAGCACGTCCCCAAGCTCTAATGAGGCAGTTGACGGAACGGACAATTTACAGTCGGTAGGCTAATAGCAGTTTCCATAACATACGACTGAGAGTCCGAACACGGCCTAGACAGGAGGTGAGGGCATCTCGGAGTTGGTGGTGTCAGGTCAAATAGATGCTTACTAACTCAATTAAGTAACATATAGACTAACAGATGAGATAGAATTGATAGACTTCCTAGACGCAACAGCAGGAGAGAGCACTCCTACTCAAGTGATATCGAGTCCAGGAGTCAGTTAAGTGGAGTAAGGTGGATAAGATTCTCTACGTGTACAATTCACGGGACAAATGATGTGGTGACCACTCCACCCAACAGACAACGTTTTTGAAGAAGAGCGCGCGCTACGCGCGCTCTTTGCAAACCTCAAGAGGCATGTAGCTATCAGAAGTTGACAGCAATATAGGTAAGCAAAGCATCAGCAGAAGTACCACTCTAGCAATGCCAATCGAGAGCATCCTGTCGGGCTGTATCACCGCCTGGTACGGCAAACTGCTCCGCCCAAACCGAAGGCCTCTCAGAAGGGTAGTAGAGGTCTGCACAACGCATCACCGGGGGCAAAACTATCCTGCCTCGTAGGACCCTTCACCACCCGATGTCACAGGAAGGCCCGAGTCTCTTATAGAACGTATGATTGTTAAGCTATCTGAGTACTTCAGTCTTATAATTAGTATAGTATTGTGCTGTAACGGTGCATCCTTTGTCCGCTGGGCATATAACTATAGAGGTGTCATACTGAAGATCATTAGTAGTTTGTTTGTCAGAGTGGGTAGTGAACAGAGGTCTCTAATTTGGCAATGTCTTTACGCACCAGTCAGTAGTCCGTGTCCACAGCTGGGTCAATCGGCCCAGGTGGAATGAATATAGATGGATGTTTGAACACTGTTTTCGTGTGTACAGAGAGTTTGCAATCTCTAAAAAACAGTTTGAGTCGCAATGTGCGTCTGACTTTGTAGAGATCCACCTGCGTAGTGAAGGCATTGTATGTGCTAGTAGGCTATCCTTTAGACAATACAGAGAGGTGCAGTAAGACTCTTACTTGATAGATCTGTTACGTTGATGGCTCTGGGTAAAGGGGCATATTTGTCGAAGGGGGCTTCTATTAAGCTATATGGAATTGTTTTAAGAAGGGGAGGGGGGTTCGACTAAGCTATATGGAATTGTTTTAAGAAGGGGAGGGGGATTCGACTAAGATATATGGAATTGTTTTAAGGAGGGGTGCTTCGACTAAGCTATATGGAATTGTTTTAAGAAGGGGGGGGTTCGACTAAGCTATATGGAATTGTTTTAAGAAGGTCGTACCAAGGATCATTTAGCTATTTGATTTAGAATTTTAAGTATCAATGTATGTATCAAAAAACATATAAATGTATTTGATGAAAAATTATTTTGGGCCTTACTGCTAATAGCCCATACAAACACATTGACTAACAGCTTCACTTCACGGAAGAACAAATAGTCCCCCCAATTTTTTTTGTTGATCTAAAGGAAGTTTGTTCTGAAGTGTCAGTCCTATTTCTGTGAGATATAAGAAAGAAGGGGGAGGGGGGGGTTCTCCTGGTCTGACAAACACAACTCTAGCTCTGTCACCTTTCACTGCAGATGTGGAAGAGTTACATAAACAGATATCTATAGTTAAAAAGCTGACAGGTTTTTATGGGGATTTTTTTTGATCATGCTAATTCAATTTCCACGGGGGAGGGAAGATCGACCTTAGTGGGTTAAAAGTAATCATCAACAACTTTTTGTTGTTGTTGATATCCACAACAATAGTATTTTTACGCATCGGACAACAGACAACTGCCATCACAAGCCACCTCATTGTGACAATATGGCACACAGATCGATCTCTAATGGAGTACGTAGCTACRGCAGTGAAAGCTCCTGATATTGGGCTTTGTGAGTGCGGACAGCAATCAGTGTCTTGTTGTTGAGAAGTGAAATGGGCCCATCATTATAAGTCAATAAATACTAATTTGCTTCTGTGGCAGAGCAGTGGAGAGCGAAGCCAAGCGGTAAGTCATCTCCCCGTCAAAACAGACTGAGGTGTAATTAAAACGTGATTGATGAGCGTACTGGGTGGTCTGGATGTATCTGCCCCTTCACACCAACGCATCCAAAACTGACCTCTATGTTAAATACAGATGTGGAGGTTGAACAGACCTTTAGCTTGTCACATACCATGTAGAGCTAGGAGATATCACTCACACACTCTCCATTGACAATAGGGCCGCAGACTCTCGTTTCCACCAGTCTATCAGCTGGAGCAGTGTGGAGAGGAGCAGTGTGGAGTGGAGCAGTGTGGAGTGGAGCAGTGCCTGGAAGTGGATTTAAGTGTGGAGTGGAGCAGTGTGGAGTGGAGTAGTGTGGATGAAGTGGAGTGCAGTGTGGAGTGGAGCCAGTGTGGAGTAGTGAGAGACAGTGTGTGGAGTGGAGCAGTGTGGAGTGTGGAGGAGATAAAAGAAGGTTGTGGGAGCATTAGTGTGGAGTGGATTGTGCAGTGGTAGAGTGGAGCAGGTTGGAGAGGAGCAGTGTTGAGCAGTGTGGAGTGGAGCAGTGTGGAGTGGACAGGTTTGGGTAGCAGGAGTAGCAGTGTGGAGTGGAGCAGTGTTTGGGAGCAGGTGTGAGTGGAGAGTGTGGAGTGGAGCAGGTTTGGACGAGGAGACGATGGGGAGTGGAGGCTGGTGGAGTGGAGCAGTGTGGAGTGGAGCAGTGTGGAGTGGAGCAGGTTGGAGAGGAGCAGTGTGGAGTGGAGCAGTGTTTGGAGCAGTGTGGGCGTGGAGCAGTGTGGAAGTGGAGCAGGTTGGAGAGGAGCAGTTGTGGAGTGGAGCAGTGTTTGGAGCAGTGTGGAGTGGTAGCAGGTGGAGTGGAGCAGGTTGGAGAGGAGCAGTGTGGAGAGGAGCAGTGTGGAGTGGAGCAGTGTGAGTGAGCAGTGTGGAGTGGAGCAGTGTGTGGAGTGGAGCAGTGTGGAGAGGAGCAAGTGTGGAGTGTGGAGCAGTGGTGGAGTGGAGCAGTGTGTTGTGGAGCAGTGTGAGTGGAGCAGTGTGGAGTGGAGCAGTTTGGAGGAGAGTGGAGCAGTGGTGATGGAGAGTGAAGTGTGGAGGCAGTGTGGAGTGGAGCAGTGTGGAGTGGAGCAGGTTGGAGAGGAGCAGTGTGGAGAGATTAGTGGGAGTGGAGCAGTGTTGAGCAGTGTGGAGTGGAGCAGTGTGTGGAGTGGAGAGTGTGGAGTGAGGCAGTGTGAGTGGAGCAGTGTGGATGGGAGCAGTAGGGAGTGGGAGTGGAGCAGGTGTGTGAGTGGAGCAGTGTGGAGAGGAGCGTGGAGTGGTGGAGTGGAAGCAGTGTGGGGTGAGCAGTGTGGAGAGGAGCAGTGTGGAGTGGAGAGCAGTGTGAGATGGAGCAGTGTGGAGTGGAGTAGAGTGGTGGAGTTGGAAGCAGGTTTGGAGAGGAGCAGTGTTGGAGTGGAAGCATGTGGATGAGCAAGTGTGGAGTGGAGCAGTGTGGAGTGGAGTTATGTGAAGGATGGAAGCAGTGTGAGTGGAGCAGTGTGGAGTGGAGCAGTGTGGAGTGGAAACAGTGTGGAGAGGAGCAGTGTTTGGAGCAGTTTGGAGTGGAGCAGTGTGGAGTGGAGCAGTGTGGAGTGGAGCAGTGTGGAGAGGAGTAGTGTGGAGTGGGTGGATAATTGCATTAGCCACAGGGCTGTGTTAAGTTAATCAGATCGGCCAATGGGTTATTTATATTACATGGTCCTCCTGAGGGCGGTGTGTGTGTGTGTGTGCATGCGTGCGTGCGTGCGTGCGTGCGTGCGTGCGTGYGTGTGTGTGTGTGTGTGTGTCACTCAAGCTGGGTTAATAAACTGCATTAGCCTCTATCTGCAGCTCTCTAATTTCTCATTTAACAAAACCACATGAGCAAGTGGTGTTAAGTAAGCATATTTGGCGCAGGGCTATCCCCTTTAGTAGTATTAGACACCAACAGAGTGGGAAATGTTCATGTAAAGGTAACATTTCATATTCAAAATGGGCCTTTAGTTTCCCTTGTGTAATAGCAATAAAACATGAACTTCCTAGACCATGGTGTTTTTCAATTCACAATTTTCTATCACAAGTCTTGTGTTAGCCCGCTGAGCTAAAAACCTAGAAATTAGACCCAGGAGCTAACACAAGACTTCAGGTCTCAGGAAAGTTACTCACTCAAGCGTGGCTAAACCGAACTTCCCGTTACACCAAGTCTCATTCAGGTAAACAAACTTCAAGTTGAATGATGTGATGGTTCTATTTGAAGAATTTATTTCCAAAACGCTATATATCCACACATTTTTCCACATTTGTGTTTTTTTCCATCAGAAATAATTGCTTATAAGGTACCTTCATGTATGTGTAAAATATTACTGCACTCAGATTCTGTTTAGTAGATTTTAGATGTGTATGAAAAAGTTTTTTGGGGGGCAAAAAACTATATATCCACACATTTTTCACATTTGTGTTTTTTTCCATCAGAAACTAGACATCCTTTGTTTATTACAATTAAATGTAGTAATATGAGATCTGTATGTAAAATATTTTTGTAATTTAGCTCTCATCCATTTGTACAGTTCTTTATAAAAAATGTAGCTATGTGTTACGTTTGACTGTGTTAAACCGTAGAATGAATGAGTATTCACTTCCTAAGGCTTCCACTAGATGTCAACAGTCTGTAGAACTTTGTCTGATGACTCTAATGTGAAGGTAGCAGTAGAATGTGAAGGTAGCAGTGCTACTTCCTTCTCTGAGAGGGAGGCAGATATATGGCATTTAGCGACAACAACAAAAAAAGCATGATTTTTTTGTATCTTTGAAATGAAACAGTCAAAGTGATAGATTTTAAACAAATACATGTCTTTCAATTAACAACTTTCAATAGCATGACTAGATAGTGAAAAAACACACCAATCTCTTTCATAATTTCTTTTAAACAATAAAAGATAATTGACCAACATTTCTGAAAATTGATATATAGTGTTATGGAATTAAACAAATTAGTATTATTTCTTGACACTGAGTCAAATCCTTATCTGCGTCCCCTGCATAATACAGGAGACGCTCCTGTAAGTTCACCTCTAAAGCCTATAGCCAGGTGGAGTCGTTGCCATATCGGAATCGATACATTCCTCTCAAGTTCATTGGATTGGGATAGCTAGCAAAACTCTCCCATGGTGTCAGCTGTTTGGAGCTGTGTCGTGACGCTTTTGCGCACGCAGCAAGCCTGGACGCTATGGACTCTGTAGTCTATGTAAAACCGCTAGCACTGAGGGTAAAGAGGTAACGCTACTCTGTTTTACCTGGCTGGAGGGTGGCTGGACAGACAGCCAGACAGACAGACAAAGAGAGAGAGAGCGAGAGAGAGAGACACACAGCAGAGAGAGAGGCGAGGAGACACAAGAGAGGAGAGAGACGAGAGAGAGAGAGAGAGAGAAGAAGAGAGAGGAGAGAGATGAGAGAGAGGAGAGGAGAGAGAGAGAGAGAGAGAGAGAGACGAAGAGAGAGAGAGAGAGAGAGAGAGAGAGAGAGATAATAAAAAATAGTTGTACTGGAAAGAGATAGTAACCACTAGTCATTGGCACTAAAGAAGTGTGTAAAGAACAATTCTTCTCTCATTCAACACCACCAATAAATAAAGTAAGATACTGTAGAGGGCCTAAATAAGGAACATTAGGTGGCTTTTGTTGAATTCACTTTGGTGAGTTAACTTACTGTGTATGGGTTCCTGCCGGGTCCTGGCCGTTCTGCCGCCCTAGGCGAGACAAAAACATTGCTGCCCTCCTCCCATCTCCGCAAAGCTAGAATAGCGCAAGTTAACAGAACGCCCGTCCGTGTGGTACCGTTTGTAAAACAGGCCGTTGGATTGGCTTTAATAGCCTAGGCCTGATTCCTGACAATAGTTTAAGACTAATCATTTTGACTACTTAAGATCTGCATATCAGCTACCCAAGTTTATCAGGGGTTATTTTGAGCCAATGTGTTGACATATCATCTAGTTTATCAGGGTTTATTTACATATCAGCTAGTTTATCAGAGGCCATTTACATAGCAGCTAGTGTCACGTTCTGACCTTTATTTCCTTTGTTTTGTCTTTATTTAGTATGGTCAGGGCGTGAGTTGGGGTGGGCAATCTATGTTTGTATTTCTATGTTTTGCTATTTCTGTGTTTGGCCTGATATGGTTCTCAATCAGAGGCAGCTGTCAATCGTTGTCCCTGATTGGGAACCATATTTAGGTAGCCTGTTTTGTGTTGGGTTTTGTGGGTGGTTGTCTTCAGTCTTCGTGTGTCTGCACCAGATAGAACTGTTTCGGTTTCGTTTATGTTCACCTTTATTGTTTTGTATTTCTTAGTGTTCAGTCTATGTTTGATAATAAACGCGATGGACACTTACCACGCTGCGCATTGGTCCTCTGATCTTTCTAACTTCTCCTCCTCAGACGAGGAGGAAGACGACAGCCGTTACAGCTAGTTTATCAAGGTTTATTTACATATCATCTAGTTTATCAGGGTTTATTTACATATCAGCTAGTTTATCAAGGTTTATTTACATAGCAGCTAGTTTATCAAGGTTTATTTACATAGCAGCTAGTTTATCAGGGTTTATTTACATAGCAGCTAGTTTATCAGGGTTTATTTACATAGCAGCTAGTTTATCAGGGGCTATTTACATAGCAGCTAGTTTATCAGGGTTTATTTACATAGCAGCTAGTTTATCAGGGGCTGTTTACATATCAGCTAGTTTATCAGGGGCTATTTACATATCAGCTAGTTTATCAGGGGCTATTTACATAGCAGCTAGTTTATCAGGGGCTATTTACATAGCAGCTAGTTATCAGGGTTTATTTACAATAGCAGCTAGTTTAATCAGGGTTTATTTAACATAGCAGCTAGTTTATCAGGGGCTATTTACATAGCAGCTAGTTTTACAGGGGCTTTACAATCAGCTAGTTTATCAGGCGTATTTACATACAGCTAGTTTATCAGGGCTATTTACATAGCAGCTAGTTTATCAGGGCTTTACATAGCAGCTATTTATCAGGGCTATTTACATAGCAGCTAGTTTATCAGGGGCTATTTACATATCAGCTAGTTTATTCAGGGGCTATTACATAGCAGCTAGTTTATCAGGGGCTATTACATAGCAGCTAGTTATCAGGGTTTTACATAGCAGCTAGTTTATCAGGGCTTTTACATAGCAGCTAGTTTATCAGGGGCTTTTACATAGCAGCTAGTTTATCAGGGCTATTACATAGCAGCAGTTTATCAGGGCTATTTACATAGCAGCTAGTTTATCAGGTTTATACATAGCAGCTAGTTTATCAGGGGCTATTTACATAGCAGCTAGTTATCAGGGGCTGTTTACATAGCAGCTAGTTTATCAGGGCTGTTACATAGCAGCTAGTTTATCAGGGGCTTTTACATATCAGCTAGTTTATCAGGGGCTATTTACATAGCAGCTAGTTTATCAGGGCTGTTTACATATCAGCTAGTTTATCAGGGGCTGTTTACATAGCAGCTAGTTTATCAGGGGCTTTACATAGCAGCTAGTTTATCAGGGGGCTGTTTACATACACTAGTTTACAGGGCTATTTACATAGCAGCTAGTTTATCAGGGGCTATTTACATAGCAGCTAGTTTATCAGGGGCTTTTACATAGCAGCTAGTTTATCAGGGGTTATTACATAGCAGCTAGTTTATCAGGGGCTGTTTACATAGCAGCTAGTTTATCAGGGGTTATTTACATGCAGCTAGTTTATCAGGGCTTTTACATAGCAGCTAGTTTATCAGGAATTTACATATCAGCTAGTTTATCAGGGGCTGTTTTACATAGCAGCTAGTTTATCAGGGGCGCTATTACATAGCAGCTAGGTTTACAGGGACTATTGACA